>NW_025421668.1:0-101840 GCF_011764305.1 Mustela putorius furo
ATCTCCAATCTCTGCCCAGGGCTTACTGTGATGCAGAAAACCGAACTCTTCCTTACCCATGGCAAGAAACGTTGTGGTTGGCATGTTGTCCAACGTTCAGTGTAGGAGAAACCAGCATTCACCCTGAGGCCCCGCCCTTTCCTGAGTGCGACGAGGGCATAAACACGCATTGTGACCCTCAGCGTGAGTCCTAACCTCTAGTACGTCCTCCCAGTGGCTGGACCATTAGATGTCATAATGGGCTTGATATGTCCCTAGGCCCCAATTTTTAACCAGATTTCTGGTAGTCCAGTCGCCCCGCCCCAGGGCTCTACTCTGGAATCCCTAATTTGGTGGGACACCTGAGGTTGAAAAACAAAACAAATAAACAACAACAGAACAACGGACTACTTCAATCCCACAGAATGACCCCAAAATCTTTGGTCGGGGCCAAGCCCCCAGAGAGTAAGACTCGTCCATTTCCCATGAAGTCACCCGGAAATTTCACGACCATGAGTGACAAGATATCCAGAGACAAAAACTTGAGCAAGAGCCTCACACTCGCCCTTTTTTCATATCCCGAAGAGTTCTCCTCATGGTCTTTAGAAGAGTCCTGCCATACCTATGACCCAAAACATAAGCCGAGTTTGTGTTTTCAGACAACTGTCCAAACAGCCCTGGCCTACACACCCTACAGGCTCAGGCCCCTAGAGCCAAACCTGACGACTGTGCTTGCCCTCTCCAAGGGAATTGTATGTGCCCATTCCAATGGCCATAACCCTACTAACAGGATAAACCTCCAAATTCCCTGAGGCCAACCCAAGATTTGTGGCTTCCCAGGAAAAACAGGGGCAATTGGGCCCATCTAGCACCTACCTGCACTCAGACCCATAGACGATGTCCCCAGAGGTAAAATGAACGAACAGGCCCCTAGGCACCTATCGGATCCATTGCTTTGGTTTCCAAGCATCTCTCCTCAGAGGACTGGATTTCAATAACAGCATATGGCTTTTTCTTCACTCATCCATCAGAACAAATCTCATCGACACATGGGAAACTTGCACGATGGAGCTGTGTGAAAGCCTCTCTTTAGGAGAACCCTTCAGGGCCCGAGTGCCACCGCTTCATTCCAAGGTCTCCATAGACACAAAATCATATTAGGACACATCCACGGGAGAGTCCATTTCAACTCAGCCTCCTCTGTTGCTCCCCCAGATCCAGCAGATCTAACCTGTCTTGTTGCTTGCAGACAATTGGAGTGCGAGGTGGGCTACACAGCCATCCATCCTTAGAACCCTGCTCGGAATCGTTGTCCTGGAGCCAACCAACAGGCCTCAATTGTCCTGTAGAAGAATCTTTGCACTTGGGAGCTTCTCAGATCTCCCATCGTGGGAAAACCCCCAAGGCCTCGTGATCCACCCCCCCTTCAAGAAGGGACCATCAGGGACAGAATGTCCAACCGGAACGATCGTCTGATCCTCGCCCTTTCTTTAGATGCACGAGATCTCGATTCAGGTCTGTAGATTGTGCCTGCCATATCCTCACCCAGAAACCTAGGCCTAGCTTGGGTTCTCAGACTTCTGTTCTCAGACTACTGGCCCACAAGCCCTCCAGTTTGGCAATCCAGAACTACAATGCAGCACTCAGCCTGCCCTCCAGAAGAAAAACATTGACCTCTGGGGCTACCCAGAAACCCCAAATGAGGATCAAACTGCACACCATTCGGCTGTACCCCAAATATATAGGCTGACCTGGGCACTAATGCACGTTCTGACACAGCCTGAGCCTGGAACTCCTGGCCCCACCCAGACAGCTGGACGCACACTGAGCACATCGGGCCAGCCATGGCCTTAGGTCGTCATCTCTTCTCAACTTCGTTTTTCAGGCTTCAGAACCTAGACCTTATCTCCAATCACGGCCCGGGTTTGAAAATGATGCAGAAATTAGATCTCTTTCCCCATGGCAAGAAACCTTGTGGTTGGCATGTTGTCCATGGTTCAGTGTCGTTGAAACCAGTGTGGCCCATGAGGCCCCGCCCATGCTTGCGTGCAAAATTGGTCACAAACACACATTGTGACCCTCAGCGTGAGCCCAGTCCTCAGGTAAGGCCTCTCAGTGGCTGGATGGAGAGACAGCATATTGGGCTTGCCATGCTCCTAGGCCCCAATTTTTAACCATAGTTCGGGTTGTCCCTTCACTCTTCCCCAGGGCTCTGCTTTGGAATTCCTCTTTTGGTGGGACACCTGAGTTAACAAACCTGAAAGGAGTCCTCCCATCCCAAAGATTGACGAAAAAACAATTGGGATCTGGCCAAATCCACAGAGAGCAAGATTCGTCCCTGGCCCATGAGGCCTCTCCAACATTCCACGGCAATCGCTGATACACAATCCAGAGACAAAAGCCTGAGCACGCGCCTCAGACTCGCTCATTCTTCATATCCTGAAGAGTTCTACCGATAAGAACCTACACGGCACTCGAATGCACCCAAAATATATAGTCTAACCTGGGCACTAATGCACTGTCTGACAACCTGAGCCGAGACCTCGTGATCAACACCCAGACAGCTGACCGCACACTGAGCACATTGGACCCGCCATGGCCTTAGGTCATAATCTCTTCCCTACCTCAGTTTTCAGGCTTCAGAACCTAACCTTATCTCCAATCACTGCCCAGGGGTGACTTTGATGCAGAAATCAGAACTCTTCCTTACCCATGGCAAGAAACCTTGTGGTTGGCATGTTGTCCAACGTTCAGTGTAGGAGAAACCAGCATTCACCCTGAGGCCCCGCCCATTCCTAAGTGCAACGAGGGCATAAACATGCATTCTGACCCTCAGCGTGAGTCCTGTCCTCTAGTACATCCTCTCAGTGGCTGGACCATTAGATGTCATAATGGGCTTGACATGTCCCTAGGCCCCAATTTTTAACCAGATATCTGGTAGTCCAGTCGCCCCTCCCCAGGGCTCTACTCTGGAATCCCTAATTTGGTGGGACACCTGAGGTTGAAAAACAAATCAACAACAACAGAACAACGGACTTTTCACCCACAGAATGACCCCAAACTCTTTGGACGGGGCCAAGCCCCCAGAGAGCAAGACTCGTCCATTTCCCATGAAGTCTCCCGGAAATTTCACGACCATGAGTGACACGATATCCAGAGACAAAAAACTTGAGCAAGAGCCTCACACTCGCCCTTTTTTCATATCCTGAAGAGTTCTCCTCATGGTCTGTAGAAGAGTCCTGCCATACCTATGACCCGAAACATAAGCCGAGTTTGTGTTTTCAGACAACTGTCCAAACAGCCCTGTCCTACACACCCTACAGGCTCAGGCCCCTGGAGCCAATCCTGACGACTGTGCTTGCGCTCTCCAAGGGAATTGTATGTGCCCATTCCAATGGCCACAACCCTACTAAGAGAATAAACCTCCAATGTCCCTGAGGCCATCCCAATATTCGTGGCTTCCCAGGATCAACAAGGGCAATCTGGGCCCATCTGAGCACCTACCGGCACTCAGACCCGTAGACTGATGTCCCCAGAAGTAAAAAGGAACGAACAGGCCCCGGGGCACTTATCGGATCCATTGCATTGGTTTCCAGGCATCTCTCCTCAGAGGCCTGGATTTCAATAACAGCATATGGCTGTTTCTTGACTCACCCATCAGAACAAATCTCATCTACACATGGGAAACTTGCACGATGGAGCTGTGTGAAAGCCTCTCTTTAGGAGAACCCTTCAGGGCCCAAGTGCCACCGCTTCATTCCAAGGTCTCCATAGGACACATCCACGGGAGAGTCCATTTCAACTCAGCCTCCTCGGTTGCTCCCCAAATCCAGCAGATCTAACCTGTCTTGTTGCTTGGAGACAATTGGAATGCGTGGTGGGCTTCCCAGCCATCCATCCTTAGAACCCTGCTTGGAATCGTTGTCCTGGAGCCAACCAAAAGGTCTCAATTGTCCTGCAGAAGAATCTTTGCAGTTGGGAGCTTCTCAGAACTCCCATCGTGGGACAACACCCATGGCCTCGTGATCCATCCCCCCTTCTAGAAGGGACCATCAAGGACAGAATGTCCAACCTGAGCGATCGTCTGATCCTCGCCTTGACATCAGATGCACCAGATCTCGATTGAGGTCTGTAGATAGTGCCTGCCATATCCTCACCCAGAAACCTAGGCCTAGCTTGGCTTCTCAGACTTCCGTCCTCAGAGTACTGGCCCACAAGCCCTCCAGTTTGGCAATCCAGAACTACAATGCAGCACTCTGCCTGCCCTCCAGAAAGAAAACATTGCCCTCTGGGGCTACGCAGAAAACCCAAATGAGGATCAACCTGCACGCCATTCGGCTGTACCCCAAATATATAGACTGACCTGGGCACTAATGCACTTTCTGACACGGCCTGAGCCTGGACCTCCTGGCCCCACCCAGACAACTGGCCGCACACTGAGCACATCGGACCCGCCATGGCCTTAGGTCGTCATCTCTTCTCAACCTCGGTTTTCCGGCTTCAGAACCTAGACCTTATCTCCCATCACTTCCCGGGTTTGAAAATGATGCCGAAATCAGAACTCTTTCCCCAAGGCAAGAAACCTTGTGGTTGGCATGTTGTCCAAGGTTCAGTGTAGTTGAAACCAGTGTGGCCCATGAGGCCCCGTCCAGGCTTGCGGGCCACATTTGTCACAAACACACATTGTGACCCTCAGGCTGAGCCCAGTCCTCAGGTAAGGCCTCTCAGTGGCTGGATGGAGAGACAGCATATTGGGCTTGCCATGGCCCTAGGCCCCAATTTTTTTAACCGTAGTTCGGGTTGTCCCTTCACTCTTCTCCAGGGCTCTGCTTTGGAATTCCTCTTTTGGTGGGGACACCTGAGGTAACAAACCTGAAAGGAGTCCTCCCATCCAACAGATTGACGGAAAACAATTGGGATCGGGCCAAGTCCACAGAGAGCAAGATTCGTCCATGGCCCATGAGGCCTCCCCAACATTCCACGGCCATCGCTGATACACAATCCAGAGACAAAAGCCTGAGCACGCGCCTCAGACTCACTCATTCATCATATCCTGAAGAGTTCTTCAGATAAGAACCTACACGTCACTCGAATGCACCCAAAATATATAGTCTAAACTGGGCACTAATGCACTGTCTGACAACCTGAGCCCGGACCTCGTGACAAACACCCAGACAGCTGACCACACACTGAGCACATCAGACCCGCCATGGCCTTAGGTCATCATCTCTTCCCTACCTCTGTTTTCAGGCTTCTGAACCTAGACCTTATCTCCAATCTCTGCCCAGGGCTTACTGTGATGCAGAAAACCGAACTCTTCCTTACCCATGGCAAGAAACGTTGTGGTTGGCATGTTGTCCAACGTTCAGTGTAGGAGAAACCAGCATTCACCCTGAGGCCCCGCCCTTTCCTGAGTGCGACGAGGGGATAAACACGCATTGTGACCCTCAGCGTGAGTCCTAACCTCTAGTACGTCCTCCCAGTGGCTGGACCATTAGATGTCATAATGGGCTTGATATGTCCCTAGGCCCCAATTTTTAACCAGATTTCTGGTAGTCCAGTCGCCCCTCCCCAGGGCTCTACTCTGGAATCCCTAATTTGGTGGGACACCTGAGGTTGAAAAAAACAAAACAAATAAACAACAACAGAACAACGGACTACTTCAATCCCACAGAATGACCCCAAAATCTTTGGTCGGGGCCAAGCCCCCAGAGAGTAAGACTCGTCCATTTCCCATGAAGTCACCCGGAAATTTCACGACCATGAGTGACAAGATATCCAGAGACAAAAACTTGAGCAAGAGCCTCACACTCGCCCTTTTTTCATATCCCGAAGAGTTCTCCTCATGGTCTTTAGAAGAGTCCTGCCATACCTATGACCCAAAACATAAGCCGAGTTTGTGTTTTCAGACAACTGTCCAAACAGCCCTGGCCTACACACCCTACAGGCTCAGGCCCCTAGAGCCAAACCTGACGACTGTGCTTGCCCTCTCCAAGGGAATTGTATGTGCCCATTCCAATGGCCATAACCCTACTAACAGGATAAAACCTCCAAATTCCCTGAGGCCAACCCAATATTTGTGGCTTCCCAGGAAAAACAGGGGCAATTGGGCCCATCTAGCACCTACCTGCACTCAGACCCATAGACGATGTCCCCAGAGGTAAAATGAACGAACAGGCCCCTAGGCATCTATCGGATCCATTGCTTTGGTTTCCAAGCATCTCTCCTCAGAGGACTGGATTTCAATAACAGCATATGGCTTTTTCTTCACTCATCCATCAGAACAAATCTCATCGACACATGGGAAACTTGCACGATGGAGCTGTGTGAAAGCCTGTCTTTAGGAGAACCCTTCAGGGCCCCCGTGCCACCGCTTCATTCCAAGGTCTCCATAGACACAAAATCATATTAGGACACATCCACGGGAGAGTCCATTTCAACTCAGCCTCCTCCGTTGCTCCCCCAGATCCAGCAGATCTAACCTGTCTTGTTGCTTGGAGACAATTGGAGTGCGAGGTGGGCTACACAGCCATCCATCCTTAGAACCCTGCTCGGAATCGTTGTCCTGGAGCCAACCAACAGGCCTCAATTGTCCTGCAGAAGAATCTTTGCACTTGGGAGCTTCTCAGATCTCCCATCGTGGGAAAACCCCCAAGGCCTCGTGATCCACCCCCCCTTCAAGAAGGGACCATCAGGGACAGAATGTCCAACCTGAACGATCGTCTGATCCTCGCCCTTTCTTTAGATGCACGAGATCTCGATTCAGGTCTGTAGATTGTGCCTGCCATATCCTCACCCAGAAACCTAGGCCTAGCTTGGGTTCTCAGACTTCCATCCTCAGACTACTGGCCCCCACAAGCCCTCCAGTTTGGCAATCCAGAACTACAATGCAGCACTCTGCCTGCCATCCAGAAGAAAAACATTGCCCTTGGGGCTACACAGAAACCCCAAATGAGGATCAAACTGCACGCCATTTGGCTGTACCCCAAATATATAGGCTGACCTGGGCACTAATGCACTTTCTGACACAGCCTGAGCCTGGAACTCCTGGCCCCACCCAGACAGCTGGCCGCACACTGAGCACATCGGGCCAGCCATGGCCTTAGGTCGTCATCTCTTCTCAACTTCGTTTTTCAGGCTTCAGAACCTAGACCTTATCTCCAATCACGGCCCGGGTTTGAAAATGATGCAGAAATTAGATCTCTTTCCCCATGGCAAGAAACCTTGTGGTTGGCATGTTGTCCATGGTTCAGTGTCGTTGAAACCAGTGTGGCCCATGAGGCCCCGCCCATGCTTGCGTGCAAAATTGGTCACAAACACACATTGTGACCCTCAGCGTGAGCCCAGTCCTCAGGTAAGGCCTCTCAGTGGCTGGATGGAGAGACAGCATATTGGGCTTGCCATGCTCCTAGGCCCCAATTTTTAACCATAGTTCGGGTTGTCCCTTCACTCTTCCCCAGGGCTCTGCTTTGGAATTCCTCTTTTGGTGGGACACCTGAGTTAACAAACCTGAAAGGAGTCCTCCCATCCCAAAGATTGACGAAAAACAATTGGGATCTGGCCAAATCCACAGAGAGCAAGATTCGTCCCTGGCCCATGAGGCCTCTCCAACATTCCACGGCAATCGCTGATACACAATCCAGAGACAAAAGCCTGAGCACGCGCCTCAGACTCGCTCATTCTTCATATCCTGAAGAGTTCTACCGATAAGAACCTACACGGCACTCGAATGCACCCAAAATATATAGTCTAACCTGGGCACTAATGCACTGTCTGACAACCTGAGCCGAGACCTCGTGATCAACACCCAGACAGCTGACCGCACACTGAGCACATTGGACCCGCCATGGCCTTAGGTCATAATCTCTTCCCTACCTCAGTTTTCAGGCTTCAGAACCTAACCTTATCTCCAATCACTGCCCAGGGGTGACTTTGATGCAGAAATCAGAACTCTTCCTTACCCATGGCAAGAAACCTTGTGGTTGGCATGTTGTCCAACGTTCAGTGTAGGAGAAACCAGCATTCACCCTGAGGCCCCGCCCATTCCTAAGTGCAACGAGGGCATAAACATGCATTCTGACCCTCAGCGTGAGTCCTGTCCTCTAGTACATCCTCTCAGTGGCTGGACCATTAGATGTCATAATGGGCTTGACATGTCCCTAGGCCCCAATTTTTAACCAGATATCTGGTAGTCCAGTCGCCCCTCCCCAGGGCTCTACTCTGGAATCCCTAATTTGGTGGGACACCTGAGGTTGAAAAAAACAAATCAACAACAACAGAACAACGGACTTTTCACCCACAGAATGACCCCAAACTCTTTGGACGGGGCCAAGCCCCCAGAGAGCGACTCGTCCATTTCCCATGAAGTCTCCCGGAAATTTCACGACCATGAGTGACACGATATCCAGAGACAAAAACTTGAGCAAGAGCCTCACACTCGCCCTTTTTTCATATCCTGAAGAGTTCTCCTCATGGTCTGTAGAAGAGTCCTGCCATACCTATGACCCGAAACATAAGCCGAGTTTGTGTTTTCAGACAACTGTCCAAACAGCCCTGTCCTACACACCCTACAGGCTCAGGCCCCTGGAGCCAATCCTGACGACTGTGCTTGCGCTCTCCAAGGGAATTGTATGTGCCCATTCCAATGGCCACAACCCTACTAAGAGAATAAACCTCCAATGTCCCTGAGGCCATCCCAATATTCGTGGCTTCCCAGGATCAACAAGGGCAATCTGGGCCCATCTGAGCACCTACTGGCACTCAGACCCGTAGACTGATGTCCCCAGAAGTAAAAAGGAACGAACAGGCCCCGGGGCACTTATCGGATCCATTGCATTGGTTTCCAGGCATCTCTCCTCAGAGGCCTGGATTTCAATAACAGCATATGGCTGTTTCTTGACTCACCCATCAGAACAAATCTCATCTACACATGGGAAACTTGCACGATGGAGCTGTGTGAAAGCCTCTCTTTAGGAGAACCCTTCAGGGCCCAAGTGCCACCGCTTCATTCCAAGGTCTCCATAGGACACATCCACGGGAGAGTCCATTTCAACTCAGCCTCCTCGGTTGCTCCCCAAATCCAGCAGATCTAACCTGTCTTGTTGCTTGGAGACAATTGGAATGCGTGGTGGGCTTCCCAGCCATCCATCCTTAGAACCCTGCTTGGAATCGTTGTCCTGGAGCCAACCAAAAGGTCTCAATTGTCCTGCAGAAGAATCTTTGCAGTTGGGAGCTTCTCAGAACTCCCATCGTGGGACAACACCCATGGCCTCGTGATCCATCCCCCCTTCTAGAAGGGACCATCAAGGACAGAATGTCCAACCTGAGCGATCGTCTGATCCTCGCCTTGACATCAGATGCACCAGATCTCGATTGAGGTCTGTAGATAGTGCCTGCCATATCCTCACCCAGAAACCTAGGCCTAGCTTGGCTTCTCAGACTTCCGTCCTCAGAGTACTGGCCCACAAGCCCTCCAGTTTGGCAATCCAGAACTACAATGCAGCACTCTGCCTGCCCTCCAGAAAGAAAACATTGCCCTCTGGGGCTACGCAGAAAACCCAAATGAGGATCAACCTGCACGCCATTCGGCTGTACCCCAAATATATAGACTGACCTGGGCACTAATGCACTTTCTGACACGGCCTGAGCCTGGACCCTCCTGGCCCCACCCAGACAACTGGCCGCACACTGAGCACATCGGACCCGCCATGGCCTTAGGTCGTCATCTCTTCTCAACCTCGGTTTTCCGGCTTCAGAACCTAGACCTTATCTCCCATCACTTCCCGGGTTTGAAAATGATGCCGAAATCAGAACTCTTTCCCCAAGGCAAGAAACCTTGTGGTTGGCATGTTGTCCAAGGTTCAGTGTAGTTGAAACCAGTGTGGCCCATGAGGCCCCGTCCAGGCTTGCGGGCCACATTTGTCACAAACACACATTGTGACCCTCAGGCTGAGCCCAGTCCTCAGGTAAGGCCTCTCAGTGGCTGGATGGAGAGACAGCATATTGGGCTTGCCATGGCCCTAGGCCCCAATTTTTTAACCGTAGTTCGGGTTGTCCCTTCACTCTTCTCCAGGGCTCTGCTTTGGAATTCCTCTTTTGGTGGGACACCTGAGGTAACAAACCTGAAAGGAGTCCTCCCATCCAACAGATTGACGGAAAACAATTGGGATCGGGCCAAGTCCACAGAGAGCAAGATTCGTCCATGGCCCATGAGGCCTCCCCAACATTCCACGGCCATCGCTGATACAAAATCCAGAGACAAAAGACTGAGCACGCTCCTCGGTCTCCCTCATTCATCCTGAAGAGTTCTTCAGATAAGAACCTACACGTCACTCGAATGCACCCAAAATATATAGTCTAAACTGGGCACTAATGCACTGTCTGACAACCTGAGCCCGGACCTCGTGACCAACACCCAGACAGCTGACCGCACACTGAGCACGTCAGACCCGCCATGGCCTTAGGTCATCATCTCTTCCCTACCTCAGTTTTCAGGCTTCAGATCCTAGACCTTACCTCTAATCACTCCCCAGGGGTGACTGTGATGCAGAAATCAGAACTCTTCCTTACCCATGGCAAGAAACCTTGTGCTTGGCATGTTGTCCAATGTTCAGTGTAGGAGAGACAAGCACTCACCCTGAGGGCCCGCCCATTCTTGAGTGCGACGAGGGCATAAACACACATTGTGATCCTCAGCGTGAGTCCTGTCCTCTAGTACGTCCTCCCAGTGGCTGGACCATTAGATGTCATAATGGGCTTGACAAGTCCCTAGGCCCCAATTTTTAACCAGATTTCTGGTTGTCAGTCGCCCCTCCCTAGGGCTCTACTCTGGAATCCCTCATTTGGTGGGACACCTGAGGTTGAAAAACAAAACAAAACAAATCAACATCAACAGAACAACGGACTTCTTCCATCCTACAAAATGACCCCCAAACTCTTTGGACAGGGCCAAACCCCCAGAGAGTAAGACTCGTCCATTTTCCAGGAAGTCACGCGGAAATTTCACGACCCTGAGTGACACGGTATCCAGAGACAAAAATTTGAGCAAGAGCCTCACACTCGCCCTTTTTTCATATCCCGAAGACTTCTCCTCATGGTCTGTAGATCAGTCCTGCCATACCTATGACCCGAAACATAAGCCGAGTTTGTGTTTTCAGACAACTGTCCAAACAGCCCTGGCCTACACACCCTACAGGCTCAGGCCCCTTGATGTAAACCTGACGACTGTGCTTGCCCTCTCCAAGGGAATTGTATGTGCCCATTCCAATGGCCACAACCCTACTAAGAGGATAAACCTCAAAAGTCCCTGAGGCCATCCCAATATCTGTGGCTTCCCAGGACAAACAGGGGCAATCTGGGCCCATCTGAGCACCTAGCGGCACTCAGACGCGTAGACTGATGTCCCCAGAGGTAAAAAGGAACGAACAGGACCCTAGGCACCTATCGGATCCAGTGCTTTGGTTTCCAGGCATCTCTCCTCAGAGGCCTGGATTTCAATAACAGCATATGGCTGTTCCTTGTCTCACCCATCAGAACAAATCTCATCTACACATGGGAACCTTGCACGATGGAGCTGTGTCAAAGCCTCTCTTTAGGAGAACCCTTCAGGGCCCCCGTGTCACCACTTCATTCCAAGGTCTCCATAGACACAAAATCATATTAGGACACATCCACGGGAGAGTCCATTTCAACTCAGCCTCCTCGGTTGCTCCCCCAGAACCAGCAGATCTAACCTGTCTTGTTGCTTGGAGACTTTTGGAATGCGAGGTGGCCTACCCAGCCATCCATCCTTAGAACCCTGCTCGGAATCGTTGTCCTGGAGCCAACCAACAGGTCTCAATTGTCCTGCAGAAGAATCTTTGCTGTTGGGAGATTCTCACAACTCCCATCTTGTGAAAACACCCATGGCCTCGTGATCCACTCCCCCTTCAAGAAAGGGCCATCAGGGACAGAATGTCTAACCTGAGCAATCGTCTGATCCTTGCCCTGACTTCAGATGCACGAGATCTCGATTCAGGTCTGTAGATTGTGCCTGCCATATCCTCATCCAGAAACCTAGGCCTAGCTTGGCTTCTCAGACTTCCGTCCTCAGACTACTGACCCACAAGCCCTCCAGTTTGGCAATCCAGAACTACAATGCAGCACTCTGCCTGCCCTCCAGAAGAAAAAAACATTGCCCTCTGCGGCTACACAGAATCCCCAAATGAGAAAAAAAACGCGGCACGCCATTCGGCTGTACCCCAAATATATAGGCTGACCTGGGCACTAATGCCCTTTCTGACACAGCCTGAGCCTGGACCTCCTGGCCCCACCCAGACAGCTGGCCGCACACTGAGCACATCGGACCCGCCATGGCCTTAGATCGTCATCTCTTCTCAACCTCGGTTCTCAGGCTTTAGAACCTAGACCTTATCTCCAATCACGGCCTGGGTTTGAAAATGATGCAGAAATCAGAACTCTTTCCCCATGGCAAGAAACCTTGTGGTTGGCATGTTGTCCAAGGTTCAGTGTCGTTGAAACCAGTGTGGCCCATGAGGCCCCACCCATGCTTGCGGGCCACATTGGTCACAAACACACATTGTGACCCTCAGCCTGAGCCCAGTCCTCAGGTAAGGCCTCTCAGTGGCTGGATGGAGAGACAGCATATTGGGCTTGCCATGCCCCCAGGCCCCTATTTCTAACCATAGATCGGGTTGTCCTTTCAGTCTTCCCCAGGGCAACAATCATATAAATAATCATTTCATACCTACTTAAAAATTGCATAATACCACACTCCTAGATCCTCTCTGAATGCTCTAAAATAACCCTTAAAGGAAATACATTTTTAAAAATAACAGATTTTTTTGGCGAATAATTTAAAAAATAAAAGTTTCATTCATCTATGTAGATCATAAAAATGTTTTTAATAAGCCTGAAATTATAACTGTGAAGTGTGCTAAAATGAATCCACCTGCTAAGGGTGAGAGAACAAAAATAAACATCATTTTTCCGAATAAGAGGAATTTATTACCTTCGAATCAAAGCATGTGGATTTGTTCAAACTGGCATTAAAGGAATATGGAAACACAAACGATAGAAAGTCATATTTTAGATTTCTAAATCTTCAAAGTGAAGAGTATACATTTTTTAAATGTTACATAATGCTACATAATGTCAAGATGACAGGTTGTGACAAATAGCATTTTAAAAGCTCTACTCATAATGGAACGGAAGGTGTCATTTCCCTATAATTTTATATATTTCATTAATTTACTATCTGGATACAACATATTACCAAACAGATGTTCATCAAAGACTAAATCATTTTTACTGGAGCATAATAATTTGAACCTACATCTATTAATAATCATTTTTTTCGATGAAACATTTATAGTCTCGCTAAACATTTTATCAGTTGTTGACAAAATTAAAAAAAACAGTAGGATAAAATGTCGTGATTGGAAAAGTAGATTTTCTTTGAAATTTGCATTTAAATGAAAATATTTGCTGATATTTTAAAAACTTTAAATGTAATTTTATATATATCTGACCTTGCAAATGATATAAAACATTTGGAGACTTAATATAGTTTGGGGCACATGGTAAGCAATAATCAATTTTTTTGTTGATCCAAGTGTTCTTGTATTATTTTTCTTAATTATTCTAGTACCACAATTTATAGTTCTAAGATTTTCCCACCCCCCCATTTTAATATCTCTTAAGGTGGCACTCACCTTGCACTTGATGACATATCCTAGTTTAACTGTCAGCATTTCTCTTTCTTAGTCGAACATAAACTATAGTGCATCTTACCCTTGATGAAAGCTAGGATGCAATTAAATACTCTATTATGGTTACGATTCTGATATTTGAAATCCTCCGGTAGCTCCCTATGCCCCCACAGTGTACAACCTCACCTCCTCGGCATAGTATACAAACCATCTCACCCCCAGTGTTAACCCCGGGACTCAGCCTCCATCCCCAGGTGATGCTGCCAGATCAGCTGTCGGTTGTCATGAACTTGCTGTAGTTTCCCGAATGCACTGTGCTGCCTCCTGGCACTTTGAAAACTTGACACACTCATCCTCATTCTTCGCTTTGCCCTTGTCTATCTCCTCCCCTGAAAATCTGTTCCTAAGTGGCTTTTCCCAGCTCCAACCTACCCTTGGCAGTCTTTTATCTCCCTGTGGTAAAGCCTGTCACACTGCACCATGGACAAGCCCGTTGTCCCCTGAGAAGAGAAAGGGAAAGTGAGGGCCACCCAGCATTTGCAGCTCTAGTGCAGAGCCCCATGCCTTGCTTGCAGGAAATGCCAGATCATGAAGACAAACGGATATCTTCCTCTGGCTAAAACCAGATCTTCTTTGCGTACTGCAGGATCTGGATCAATAAAGAGCAGCCAGTGATTATGGATGTATTTCTAGGGATTTTTTTCCCCATATATTTCAGGGGATTCTGGTTGGCTCCAGGATGTTTCATAAGGAACGACAGCAAAGCAGGTATCAAAGGATGGAACCCTGGGCAGACTGTATCGATTCTAACTGTCTCCCAGTTAATAGACAGTTTTGATATGCTATCTCTAGGGGAGCAACGGAAGGGGCTGGTTGAAATGGACTCTACTGAGGATGGGACCTGTTGTGGGTTTGTGTGCATAGAGACCCTGGCACGGGGCGGTGACACACGGACCCTGAATGCTTCTCCTAAGCAGCGGTTTTTGCGTCATCTCCAAAAGACAAGTTTCCCATGTGGAGACTAGATTTGATCTGATTGGTGCCTCAGGAAAGCCCCACATGCTGGTATTGGAAACCAGGCCTCTGATGAGAGATAGCAGGAAACCAAAACAATGGACCCCATTAGGGCCTAGGGCCCTGTCCCGTTCAATCTCCTTCTCTGGGGACATCCATCTACAGTATGAGTGGAGATGGATGCTCAGCTGGTTCCAGGCAGCCCTTGTTTGTCCTGGGCGGTCTATACTATGGGGATGGCCTTGGGGACATTGGAGGTTTCTCCTAGTTTGTATGATTGTGGTCAATGGAAGGGGCAGAATTCCCGTGGAGTTGAGAGGCACAGACCTGATGTGTGGCTCCAGGGTCCCCAGGCTGGAGGGTGTGGAAGCCAGGAATGTGGGGATAGAAGTCTGAAAACACACACTCAGCTTATTTTGGGGACGTAGGTATGGCAGTCCCAATCTACAGACCGTGAGGGGAACTCTTTGGGATAGGAAGAAAGAGCGAGTGTGAGGCGCTTATTCAGGCTTTTGTCTCTGGATTTTGTGTCAACGATGGGCGTGGAATGTCGGGGAGGCCTCATGGGCCATGGATGAGTCTTCCTCTCTGTGGATTTGGCCCGATCCCAATTTGGGGGTCAATCTGTGGGATGGGAGGAGTCCTTTCAGTTTGGTTACCTCATTCTAAAGCAGAGCACTGGGGAGGGGCGAATGGACAACACGAACTATGGTTAAAAATTGGGGCCTAGGGGCATGGCAAGCCCAATATGTCGTCTCTTGGTCAAGCCACTGAGAGACCTTACTTGGGGACTGGGCTCACGCTGAGGTTCACAATGCATATTTGTGACCAACGCGGCCCTCAAGCATGGCGGGGTCAAAGGGCCACACTGCTATCAACTACACTGAACGTTGGGCAACACGCCAACCACAAGATTTCTTGCCATGGGGAAGGATTTCTGATTTCTGCCTCATGTTCAACCCTGGGCAGTGATTGGAGAAAACGTCTAGGTTCTGAAGCCTGTAAACCGAAGTTGGGAAGAGATGACGACCTAAGGCTTTGGCAGGGCGGATGTGTTCAGTGTGAGTCCAGCTGGCTGGGTGTGGGTCGGGAGGTCCAGGCTCAGGCTGTGACAGAAAGGGCATGAGTGCCCAGGGCATCCTGTAGAATTGGGGTACAGTCACGTGGCGAAAAGGTTGATCCTCCTTTGGGGCTTCTGGTTAGCCCCAGAGGGCAATGTTTTTTTTCTTCTGGACGGCAGGCAGAGGGCTGCATTGTAGTTCTGGAATTGCCAAACTGGAGGGCTTGTGGGCCAGGAGTTGAGGACAGAAGTCTGAGAACACAAGCAACCTTAGGTTTCTTCTGGGCGAGAGCATGGCAGGTACACTCTGCAGAGGTGAAACGAGATCTCGTGCATCTGAAAACAGGTGAGGATCTGACGAACACTCAGGTTGGAGTTTCTGTCCCTTATCGCCCTCTTCATGAAGAGGTGGTGGATCACGAGGCCATGGAATTTTTCCCACGATGGGAGTTGTGAGATGCTCCAAACCATAAAGATTCTTCTGCAGGGCGATTGAGACCTGTTGGTTGGCTCCAGGACTTCCCATACGGATCGATTCCGAGTAGGGTTCTAAGGATGGATGGCTGGGAAGCCCGACTCTCATTCCTCTTGTGTCCTAGTGGCAAGACAGGTTAGATCTGCTGGATCTGGGGGGAGAAACTGAAAGGGTTGAGTTGAAATGGACTCTCTTGTGGATGGGTCCTAATGTGGGTTTGTGTCCATGGAGAACTTGGAATGAGGCAGTGGCACAGGGTCGCTGAAGGGTTCTCCTAACCAGAGGCTTTGACACAGCTCCAACGTGCATGATTCCCACGTGGAGACGAGATTTGTTCTGATGGGTGCCTCAAGAAACAGCCATATGCTGCTATTGGAATCCAGGCCTCTGGGGAGAGATGCCTAGACAAGAAAGCAATGGATCCGATTAGGATCTAGGGGCCTGCTTATTCCAATTTACCTCTGCGGATATCTGTCCACGGGTCTAAGTGCAGGTAGATGCTCAGCTGGTGTCAGACCGCCCTTGTTTTTCCTGGGCAGTCAACACTATTGGGATGGCCCCGGGCACTTTGGAGTTTTATCATCCTCTTTCTAGGTTTGTGGCCAATGGAATGGGCAGAAATCCCAGGTACAGTCCTCAGGTTTGGCTCCAAGAACCTGTGCCTGTAGGTTTTGTGGGCCAGGGCTGTGGGGACAGTTGTCTGAAAACACAAAGCCGGCTTAGGTTTCGGGTCGTAGGTATTGCAGGACTGATCTACAGACCGTGAGGAGAACTCTTCAGGATATGAACAAGGGGGCGAGTGTGAGACGCTTGCTCAAGATTTTGTCTCTGGATATTGTGTCACTGATGGCCGTGGAATGTCCGGGTGGCCTCATGGGCCATGGACGAGTCTTCCTCTCTGGGCATTTGGCCCAATCCCAAGAGTTTGGCGTTATTCTTTGAGATGGGAGGAGTCCGTTTTGTTTTGTTTTTACCTCAGATGTCCCACCAAAAGAGAGTTTCCAGGGCAGAGCCCTGGGGAGGGGCGACTGGACAACCAGAAATCTGGTTAAAAACTTGGGGCCTAGGGGCATGGCAAGCCCATTATGACGTTTAATGGTCCAGCCACTGAGAGGACTTACTAGAGGACAGGACTCACGCTGAGGGTCACAATGCGTGTTTGTGCCCTCTTCGTACTCAAGCATGGGCCGGGCCTCATGGTGAACGCTGGTTTCTCCTACACTGAACGTGGCACAACATGCCAACCACAAGGTTTCTTGCCATAGGGAAGGAGGAGTTCTGATTTCTGCATCACATTCACCCTTGGCGGGGTGTGGAGTTAAGGTCTATGTCCTGAAGCCTGAGAAGCTAGGTTGGGAATAGATGACGAGCTAAGGCCATGGCGGGTCTGTTGTGCTCAGTGTGCGGTCAGCTGTCTGGGTGTTGGTCAGGAAGTCCGGGCTCAGGCTGTGTCAGACAGTGTATTAGTGCCCAGATTTGTCGATATAATTTGTGTACAGAAGGGTGCCGTGTAGGTCTATCCTCATTTCGGGTGTCTGGGTAGCTCCATAGGGCAACATTTTGCTTTTTTATCTGGAGGGCAGGCAGAGTGCTGCCTGGTGGGTCCAGAATTGCCAAACGTGAGGTCTTGGGGGCCAGGAGTGTGAGGACGGACATTGGAAAACAGAAGTTTCACATAGGTTTAAGGGCGAGGGCAAGGCCGGCACACTCTGCAGAGCTGCATGGAGATGTCGTGCATCTGAATTCAGGGCGAGGATCAGACGTTGGCTCAGGTTGGAGTTCCTGTCCATGATTTCCCCTTCAGAATGGGGGTGGGGGCTTCAGAAAGCCATCACGGTTTTCCCACGTTGGGAGTTGTGAGATGCTCCAAAACGCAAGGATTCCTTCTGCAGGACATTTGAGACCTTTTGGATGGGTCCAGGACGTTCCATATGGAACGACGCCAGAGCAGGGTTCTTAGGGCGGAGCCCTGGGCAAGCCGCCTCGCATCTCAATCGTCTCCTAGCGACAAGACAGGTTCTATCTGCTGGCTCTGGCGGAGCAACCGAGAAGCCAGAGTTGAAATGGACTGTCCTGCGGATGGAACCTAATGTGGGTATGTGTCCATGGAGACCTTGGAAAGGGGTGGTGGCACCGGGCCCTGAAGGATTCTCCTAACCGGAAATTTTGACCCAGTTCCAGCCTGCTATTTTCCCATGTCGAGACAAGATTTGCCTCCGGAAACCCCCGCATGCTGGTATTTGAAAACATGCCTCTGAGGAGAGATGCCTGGAAAACAAAGCAATGGATCCGATTACGGCCTAGGGACCTGTGAGGTTCAATCTACTACCCTGGTGACATCCAACTATGGTATGAGTGGAGGTAGATGCTCAGCTGTTGTCAGACGCCCTTGTTTGTCCCGGGCGGCCTACACAATTGGGATGGCTTCAGGGACTGTGGAGGTTTCTCCTAATTTGGAGGCGTGTGGTCAAGTGAATCGGCAGAATTCCAGTGGAGTGGGCAGGCACAGACCTGATGTGTGCCTCCAGAGGCCCCAGCCTGGAGGGTGTGTGGGCCAGGAGCGTGGGGATAGAAGTCTGAAAACACTAACGCGGCCTACGTTTCGGGACATAAGTATGGCAGGCCCGAACTACGGACCTTGAGGGGAACTCTTCGGGATATGAAGAAAGAGTGAGTGTGAGGCATTTATTCAGGCTTCTGTCTCTGGATTTGGTGTCAACAATGGCCGTGGAATGTCTAGGAGGCCTCAGGGGCCATGGACAAGTCTTCCTCTCTGTGGATTTGGCACGAACCCAATTGTTTTGGGTCCATCTTGGGGATGGGAGGAGTCCTTTCAGTTTGGTTACCTCAGGTTTCCCACCAAAAGAGGCATTTCAAAGCAGAGCCCTGGGGAGGTGCGAATGGACAAACCGAACTATGGTTAGTTCCAGCCACTGAGAGGCCTTCCTTGAGGACAGAACTCACGCTGAGGGTCACAATGTGTGTTTATGCCTTCTAGGCGCTCAAGCATGGGCGGGAATCATGGTCCACACTGTTGCTCCTACATTGAACGTTGGGCTCCATGCCAACCACATGTATTCTTGCCATGGGGAAGTAGTAGTTCTGATGTTTTTCATCTCTTTCACCGCTGGGCCGTGATTGGAGTTAAGGTCTAGGTTGTGTAGTCTGAAAACCGAGCTTGGGAAGAGATGACGACTTAAGTCCATGACACGTCCGACGTGCTCAGTGTGGAGCCAGGTCGTTGAGTGTTGGTCGGGAGGTTCAGGCCTAGGCTGTGTCAGACCAGGCATTAGTTTTCAGGGTATATTGTATAATTGGGGGAGAGTCGAGTGCCGTGCAGCTTGATCCTCATTTAGCGTTTCTGGGTAGCCCCAAGGGCAACGTTTTTCTTCTGGAGGGCAGGCAGAGTGCTGCTTTGTGGCTCCGGAATTCCTAACCTGGATGCCCTTTGGGCAAGGAGTGTGAGGACGGAAGAATAGGAACGCAAGTTAGGCATAGGTTTCGGGGCGAGGGCACGGCAGGCACTATCTGCACATCTGAATCGGGACTTCGTGCATCTGAAGTCAGGGAGGGTTCAGACCTAGGCTCAGGTTGGAGTTTCTGTCCATTATGGTCCTTTCTTGAAGGGGGCAGCATCTCGAGGCCATGGAGGTTTACCCAGGAGGGGAGTTGGGATATGCTCCAAGCCACAAGGATTTTTTCTGATCAACAATTGAGATCTGTTGGATCGCTCCAGGATGTTTCATAGGGAACGACAGCAAAGCAGGGATCGAAGGATGGATCCCTGAGCAGACTGCCTGGATTCTAACTGTCTCCTAGTTAACAGACAGTTTTGATATGCTAGCTCTAGGGGAGCAACGGACGGGGCTGAGTTGAAATGGACTCTCCTGCGGATGGGTCCTATTGTGGGTTTGTGTGCATGGAGACCCTGGCACGGGGCGGTGACACACGGACCCTGAATGCTTCTCCTAAGCAGAGGTTTTGCATCATCTCCAAAAGACAAGTTTCCCATATGGAGACTAGATTTGATCTGATTGGTGCCTCAGGAAAGCCCCACATGCTGATATTGGAAACCAGGCCTCTGATGAGAGATAGCAGGAAACCAAAACAATGGACCCCATTAGGGCCTAGGGCCCTGTCCCGTTCAATCTCCTTCTCTGGGGACATCCATCTACAGTATGAGTGGAGATGGATGATCAGCTGGTTCCAGGCAGCCCTTGTTTGTCCTGGGCGGTCTATACTATGGGGATGGCCTTGGGGACATTGGAGGTTTCTCCTAGTTTGTATGATTGTGGTCAATGGAAGGGGCAGAATTCCCGTGGAGTTGAGAGGCACAGACCTGATGTGTGGCTCCAGGGTCCCCAGGCTGGAGGGTGTGGAAGCCAGGAATGTGGGGATAGAAGTCTGAAAACACAATTGGCTTGTTTTGGGGACATAGGTATGGCAGTCCCGATCAAAAGACCGTGAGGGGAACTCTTTGGGATAGGAAGAAAGAGCGAGTGTGTGGCGCTTATTCAGGCTTTTATCTCTGGATTTGGTGTCAACGATGGGCGTGGAATGTCGGGGAGGCCTCATGGGCCATGGATGAGTCTTCCTCTCTGTGAATTTGGCCCGATCCCAATTTGGGGGTCAATCTGTGGGATGGGAGGAGTCCTTTCAGTTTGGTTACCTCATTCTAAAGCAGAGCACTGGGGAGGGGCGAATGGACAACACGAACTATGGTCAAAAGTTGGGGCCTAGGGGCATGGCAAGCCCAATATGCCGTCTCTTGGTCAAGCCACTGAGAGACCTTACTTGGAGACTGGGCTCACGCTGAGGGCCACAATGCGTATTTGTGACCAACGCGGCCCTCAAGCATGGCTGGGTCAAAGGGCCACACTGCTATCAACTACACTGAACGTTGGGCAACATGCCAACCACAAGATTTCTTGCCATGGGGAAGGATTTCAGATTTCTGCCTCATGTTCAACCCTGGGCAGTGATTGGAGAAAACATCTAGGTTCTGAAGCCTGAAAACCGAATTGAGAAGAGATGACGTTGGGTCAGAGTTAGGGTTAGACGTCTTTGGAGTCAGGGTTAGCGTAAGGCTTAGGGTAGGGGTCAGGGTTAGGGTTAGGTTCATGGTTAGGTTTAGTGTCATGATCACAGTAGGTTCAGCGTTAGCCTTACTGTCAGAATCAGGGTCAGGGTCAGTGTTAGGCTGACAGTTAGGTTTATGTCCAGGCAGGGTCATGATCAGATTTATGGTCCGGTCCAAGTTTTGGTTTGGGGGCAAGGTCATGTCAGGTCAGGGTTAGGTTTTGGACAGGTTTAGTGTCAGGGTTAGGGTCAGGGTCAGGTTTAGGTTCATGGTTATGGTAAGGTCAGCTTTATTTTTAGGTTCTGTTTCATGAGTAGGTTCATGATCAGGGTTAGCTTTAGGGTTACTAATCTGTTCAGGATCACGGATTGAGTCAGAGTTAGGTTAACAGTCAGGTTTAGGGTCAGTATTAAGGTCAAGGCCAGGGTCTGTTTTAAGGTTAAGGTCTGACATAGGCAAAGTACAGAGTTAGGGTTATGATCAGGTTCAGGGAGAGGGGTAGGATTATTGTTAAAGTGTGGTTAGGTTTAGGGTTAGAGGTAGGTTGCGTGTTAGGGTTAGACCGGGTTAGGGTCAGTGTCAGGAATAATGTTAGGGGTTAGGTTTAGGGTTAGGTTCAGCGTTAGGTTTCGGGTCAGGGCCCGTGTTAGTGTCAGGGTCAGGGTTTCGTTTAGGGTTAGAGATAGGTTCAGGCTTACTTTCAGTGTCAGGTTTATTGTTAGGGTGAGGGTCAGGGTCACTGTTAGTGTCAGGCTTAGGTTTCTGGTCTTTTGCTTGGTCGGGGTCAGGGTGAAGTCTAGGGCCAGTGTCAGGTTTACAGTGAGGATCAGGTATTAGTTTAAAGTATACATTCGTGTCAGGGACAGGGTTATGTAGTGGTCATTGTTAGGTTCATGGTTAGGTTAAGGGTCAGGTCCAGTGTCCGGTTTAGGGTCAGGGTCTGGTATAGGCAAATTTCAGTGTTAGGGTTATGATCAGTGTCAGATATAGGGTCAGGGTTATTGTTAATGTTTAGGGATAGTTCTACATTTAGAGTTAGGTTGACGGTTAGGGTTAGAACTTGTTGGGGTCAGGGTCCGTGGTAGGGTTAGGGGTTTGTGTTAAAGTTAGGTTCAGAGATACGTTTCGGGGGAGGGCCCATGTTAGTGTCAGGGTCAGGGTTACATTTAGGGTCAGAGTTAGTTTCAGTCTCACAGTCAGGGTCAGGTTTAGTGTTCAGTTGATTTCGCGGTCACTGTAAGGGTCAGGGTTAGGTTATTGTCATGGTCTGGGTCAGGGTCAGGGTGAAGATTAGCACCAGTGTCCTGTTTAGGGTCAGGTTCAGGTATTGGTTTAAAGTCCACATTCTGGTCTGGGACAGGTTTATGTAGCTGTCAGAGTTAGTGTCAAGGTTAGGATTAGGATCAGAGTCAGGGTCCGGTAAAAGTCAGGGCAAGGGTCAGGTTGAGGGTCATGCTTTCGTATAGGGTCAATGTTCGGTTCACTGTCACAGTTAGGTTTTGGCGGTAGGGTTTGGGATTGGGGTTAGGGTTAGAGTTAGAAGTAGGGTTATGTTTAGGATTAGGGATAGATATCGTAAGGTCAGGTTTAGGGTTTTGGTTAGGTTAGGGGTTAGTGTTAGGTTCAGGGTCAGCATGAGGTGTAGGTTCAGGGTCCTTATTAGGGTCATGGTTAGAGTTACCATAAGGTTTAGGGTTAGGGTCAATTCAAGTCACGATCAGGGTTAGGGTTAGGGTCCGGGTTAGGTCAGCGTCAGGGTTAGGATTAGGGTCAGGGTCAGGGTCCTGGTTAGGTTTGAGTCATGGTTACGGTAATGTCAGAGTTAGGTTTAGGTTCAGGGTCCACATCAGGGTCAGTGTCAGGCTTAGGTTTCGGTTTAGGGTTCAGGTCAGGATCACAGTCAGGGTCAGGGTCAGGGTCAGGGTCAGGGCTTGGGTTAGGGTTTGGGGCAGTCTCACAGTCAGTCAGGGTCAGGGTCAGGGTTAGTGGTTACTGTTAGGGTTAGCCCTGATCCTGGGTCATGGACCCATCCGTTCAGGGTCTCAGGATAAACCCTGGGCAGAAGGGTGTAGACCCTACACCCGATCCCTCTTAACCAGCCTTAAACTGGGGTGTGAACATGACTTGCCCACGAGACATCTACCTCCCTCATCAGCCTGATCCTGCTTGGGGCATCTCCACCCTCGATGGCATAGCCAGGACCTCTTGACACACAGACACACAGACACACACAGAGACACCCCCCCCCCCACACACACACACACCCACACACAGCGGGGAGGAGACCTAAGCCTATACGAGTGGATCAGAAGGTGTGGGACTCTCTGATCTGAGCCCCCTGGTGTCACCTTTTGATTTTTGAGCCAAAGGGCCTGAGGCATTGGGGAAACCTGATATGACCTGCCAGGGAGGGGACGTGTCAGACGGGCCAGGTCTCTTCTCCCTGCATTCTCTCGGCTTCAGTACAGCAGAAGAACATGTCGCTTCCTTTAGGATGTGCCTAGATAGAGCTGGGGAGGGCGTTTCTCTGTAATGGATGCCTGGATACGTGGGTTCCAATTCCGTTGGGCCCTTCGTCAAGGAAGTGAGGTCACCACTGCCTGGGGGTTCCTTACCGAACTTCCTGCTCCACCAGAGCTCCCTGAGCCGCCGGTCCCCACGCTGCTCAAGGCTCACACTCCACTCAATGCAGTGCCCATCCTGTGACCCCCATACAGCCTCCCCACAGCCCCTGGGAGGCCTGCGTGCAGCTGTTTTTCCCCACTGGATGGAAAAGAGCTGGATTTAGACCAGGTTAGTGTTAGGGTTAGGGTTAAGAAAGAATTAGGGTCAGGGTTAGGGTTAGACGTCTTTGGGGTCAGGGTTAGCATAAGGCTTAGGGTAGGGGTCAGGGTTAGGGTTAGGTTCATGGTTAGGTTTAGGGTCTGGCTCACAGTAGGTTCAGGATTAGCGTTACGGTCAGAGTCAGGCTCAGGGTCAGTGTTAGGCTCACGGTTACGTTTAGGGTAAGATTCAGGGTCATGGTCAGTTTTCGGGTCAGGTTCAAGTTTTGGTTTGGGGGCAAGGTCATGTCAGGTCAAGGTTAGGTTTGGGACAGGTTTAGTGTCAGGGTTAGGGTCAGGGTCAGGGTTAGGTTCATGGTGATGGTAAGGTCAGCTTTATGTTTAGGTTCTGTTTTTATGAGTAGATTCAGGATCAGGGTTAGCTTTAGGGTTACTAATCTGTTCAGGCTCACGGATTGGGTCAGAGTTAGGTTTACAGTCAGGGTTAGGGTCAGTGTTAAGGTCAAGGCCAGGGTCAGTTTTAAGGTTAAGTTCTGACATAGGCAATGTTCAGAGTTAGGGTTATGATCAGGTTCAGGGAGAGGGTCAGGATAATTGTTAAAGTGGGGTTAGAGTAAGGCTTAGGGGTAGGTTGAGAGTTAGGTTAGACTGGGTTAGGGTCAGTGTCAGGGATAATGTTAGGGGTTTTTTTAGGGTTAGGTTCAGCGTTAGGTTTCGGGTCAGGGCCCGTGTTAGTGTCAGGGTCACGGTTACGTTTAAGGTTAGAGATAAGTTCAGGCTCACATTCAGTGTCAGGTTTAGTGTTAGGGTGAGGGTCAGGGTCACTGTTAGGGTCAGACTTAGGTTTCTGGTCTTTGCCTGGGTCGGGGACAGGGTGAAGTCTAGGACCAGTGTCAGGTTTACGGTCAGGATCAGGTATTGGTTGAAAGTACACATTCGGGTCAGGGACAGGGTTAGGTAGTGGTCATTGTTAGGTTCATGGTTAGGTTAAGGGTCAGGGCCAGTGTCCGGTTTAGGGTCAGGGTCTGGTATAGGCAAAGTTCAGGGTTAGGGTTATGATCTTAGTCAGGTATAGGGTCAGGGTTATTGTTAAAGTTTAGGGTTAGTTTTATGTTTAGCGTTAGGTTGACGGTTAGGGTTAGAACTTGTTAGGGTCAGGGTCCGTGGTAGGGTTACGGGGGTTAGTGTTAGGGTTAGGTTCAGATATAGGATTCGAGGGAGGGCCCATGTTAGTGTCAGGGTCAGGGTTACATTTAGGGTTTGACTAGGGTTCAGTCTCACATTCAGGGTCAGGTTTAGTGTTCAGTTGATTGTCGGGGTCACTGTAAGGGTCAAGGTTAGGTTATCGTCATGGTCTGGGTCAGGGTCAGGGTGAAGTTTAGCACCAGTGTCCTGCTTAGGGTCAGGTTCAGGTATTGGTTTAAAGTCCACATTCGGGTCAGGGACAGGGTTATGTAGTGGTCAGAGTTAGTGTCAAGGTTAGGATTAGGGTCAGAGTCAGGGTCAGGTAAAGGTCAGGGCCAGGGTCAGGTTGAGGGTCAGGCTTTCGTATAGGGTCAATGTTTGGATCAGTGTCACAGTTAGGTTTTGGCAGTAGGGTTTGAGATTGGGGTTAGGGTTAGGGTTAGAAGTAGGGTTACGGTTAGGGTTAGGGATAGACAGCGGAAGGTCAGGGTTACGGTTTTGGTTTAGGTTAGGGGTTAGTGTTAAGGTCAGGGTCAGCATGATGTGTAGGTTCAGGGTCCTTTTTAGGGTCACGGTTAGAGTTACCATTAGGTTTAGGGTTAGGGTCAAGCACACTGTCACGTTCAGGGGTAGGGTTAGGGTCCGGGTTAGGTCAGCATCAGGGTTAGGATTAGGGTCAGGGTCAGGGTCCTGGTTAGGTTTGAATCATGGTTATGGTAATGTCAGAGTTAGGTTTAGGTTCAGGGTCCACATCAGGGTCAGTGTCAGGCTGAGGTTAGGTTTAGGGTTCAGGTCAGGATCACAGTCAGGGTCAGGGTCAGGGTCAGGGTCAGGGCTTGGGTTAGGGTTTGCGGCAGGCTCATATCAGTGTCAGGGTCAGGGTTAGTGGTTACTGTTAGGGTTAGCCCCGCTCCTGGGTCATGGACCCGTCCCTTCAGGGTCTCAGGGTAAACCCTGGGCAGAATGGTATAGACCCTACACCCGATCCCACTTAACCTGCCTTAAACTGGGGTGTGAACATGACTTGCCCACGAGACATCTACCTCCCTCATCAGCCTGATCCTGCTTGGGGCATCTCCACCCAGGATGGCATGGCCAGGTCCTCTTTACACACAGACACACAGACACCCAGAGGCACACACACACACACACACACACACACACACACACACACACACAGAGACAGGGAGGAGACCTAGGGCTACACAAGTGGATAAGAGGTGTGGGACTCTCTGACTCTGAGCCCCCTGGTGTCATCTTTTAAATTTATTAGTCAAAGGGCCTGAGGTGATGGGGAAACCTGATATGACCTGCCAGGTAGGGGACGTGTCAGACGGGCCAGCTCTCTTCTCCCTGCATCCTCTCGGCTTTAGTACAACAGAGAACATGTCGCTTCCTTTAGGTTGTGCCTAGAAATGAGCTGGTCATGGCGGTTTTCTCTGTAATGGGGTGCCTGGATATGTGGGTTCCAATTCCCTTGGGCTCAGTCATCAAGGAAGTGAGGTCACCACTGCCTGGGGGCTCCTTACCAAACTTCCTGCTCCACCAGAGCTCCCTGAGCCGCCGGTCCCCACGCTGCTCAAGGCTCACACACACCACTCAATGCAGTGCCCATCCTGTGACCCCCATACAGCCTCCCCACAGCCCCTGGGAGGCCTGCGTGCAGCTGTTTTTTTCCCCGCTGGAGGGAACAGAGCTGGTTTTAGACCAGGTTAGTGTTAGGGTTAGGGTTAAGAATGACTTAGGGTCAGGGTTAGGGTTAGACGTCTTTGGGGTCAGGGTTAGTGTAAGGCTTAGGGTAGGGCTCAGGGTTAGGGTTAGGTTCATGGTCAGTTTTAGGGTCAGGATCACAGTAGGTTCAGGGTTAGCGTTACAGGCAGAGTCAGGCTCAGGGTCAGTGTTAGGCTGACGGTTAGGTTTATGTCCAGGCAGGGTCATGGTCAGATTTACGGTCAGGTTCAAGTTTTTGGTTTGGTGGCAAGGTTCATGTCAGGGTCAGGGTTAGGTTTGGGACAGGTTAGGCTTAGAGGTAGATTGAGGGTTAGGGTTAGACTGGGTTAGGGTCAGTGTCAGGGATAATGTTTAGGGTTTTTTTTTAGGGTTAGGTTCAGCCTTAGCTTTCGGGTCAGGGCCCATGTTAGTGTCAGGGTCAGGGTTACGTTTAGGGTTAGAGTTAGGGTCAGGCTCACATTCAGTGTCAGGTTTAGTGTTAGTTTCAGCGTCAGGGTCATTGTTTGGGTCAGAGTTAAGTTTATGGTCTTTGCCTGGGTCGGGGTCAGGGTGAAGTCTAGGGCCAGTGTCAGGTTTACGTAGGATCAGGTATTGGTTTAAAGTCCACATTCGGGTCAGGGACAGGGTTATATTGTGGTCATTGTGAGGGTCATGGTTAGGTTTAGGATCAGGGTGAGGGTGATTTAGGGTCAGGGTCTGGTATAGGCAAAGTTCCGGGTTAGAGTTATGATCATTATCAGGTATAGGGTCATGGTTATTGTTTAAGTTTAGGGTTAGTGTTAGGGTTAGCGTTAGGTTGACTGTTAGGTTTAGAACTTGTTAGGGTCAGTGTCCGTGGTAGGTTTAGGGGTTAGTGTTAGGGTTAGGATCAGCAATAGGATTCGAGGAGGGCCAGTGTCAGCGCAGGGTCAGGGTTACATTTATGGTTCGAGTTAAGGTCAGGCTCACAGTCAGGGTCAGGTTTAGTTTTCAGGTCAGGGTCGGGGTCACTGTTAGGGTCAAGGTTAGGTTTATGGTCATGGTCTGGGTCACGCTCAGGGTGAAGTTTAGCACCAGTGTCTGGTTGAGGGTCAGGTTCAGGTTGGTTTAAAATCCACTTTTGGGTCAGGGACAGGTTTATGTAGTGGTCAGTGTTAGTGTCATGGTTTGGATTAGGGTCAGGGTCATGGTCAGGAGAAGGTCAGGGCCAGGGTCAGGTTGAGGGTCAGGCTTTGGTAGAGGGTCAATATTCGGTTCAGTGTCATACTTAGGTTTTGGTGGTAGGGGTTGGGATGGGGTTTGGGTTAGATTTATAAGTAGGGTTATGGTTAGGGTGGGTGAGACAGCATAAGGTCAGGGTTAGGGTTTGGTTTAGGGTAGGGGTTAGTGTTAGGTTCAGGGTCAGCATGAGGTGTAGGTTCAGGGTCCTTATTAGGGTCATGGTTAGAGTTACCATAAGGTTTAGGGTTAGGGTCAATTCAAGTCACGATCAGGGTTAGGGTTAGGGTCCGGGTTAGGTCAGCGTCAGGGTTAGGATTAGGGTCAGGGTCAGGGTCCTGGTTAGGTTTGAGTCATGGTTACGGTAATGTCAGAGTTAGGTTTAGGTTCAGGGTCCACATCAGGGTCAGTGTCAGGCTTAGGTTTCGGTTTAGGGTTCAGGTCAGGATCACAGTCAGTCAGGGTCAGGGTCAGGGTCAGGGGGCTTGGGTTAGGGTTTGGGGCAGTCTCACAGTCAGTCAGGGTCAGGGTCAGGGTTAGTGGTTACTGTTAGGGTTAGCCCTGATCCTGGGTCATGGACCCATCCGTTCAGGGTCTCAGGATAAACCCTGGGCAGAAGGGTGTAGACCCTACACCCGATCCCTCTTAACCAGCCTTAAACTGGGGTGTGAACATGACTTGCCCACGAGACATCTACCTCCCTCATCAGCCTGATCCTGCTTGGGGCATCTCCACCCTCGATGGCATAGCCAGGACCTCTTGACACACACAGACACACAGACACACAGAGACACCCCCCCCCCACACACACACACCCACACACACAGCGGGGAGGAGACCTAAGCCTATACGAGTGGATCAGAAGGTGTGGGACTCTCTGATCTGAGCCCCCTGGTGTCACCTTTTGATTTTTGAGCCAAAGGGCCTGAGGCATTGGGGAAACCTGATATGACCTGCCAGGGAGGGGACGTGTCAGACGGGCCAGGTCTCTTCTCCCTGCATTCTCTCGGCTTCAGTACAGCAGAAGAACATGTCGCTTCCTTTAGGATGTGCCTAGATAGAGCTGGGGGGGCGTTTCTCTGTAATGGATGCCTGGATACGTGGGTTCCAATTCCGTTGGGCCCTTCGTCAAGGAAGTGAGGTCACCACTGCCTGGGGGTTCCTTACCGAACTTCCTGCTCCACCAGAGCTCCCTGAGCCGCCGGTCCCCCACGCTGCTCAAGGCTCACACACTCCACTCAATGCAGTGCCCATCCTGTGACCCCCATACAGCCTCCCCACAGCCCCTGGGAGGCCTGCGTGCAGCTGTTTTCCCCACTGGATGGAAAAGAGCTGGATTTAGACCAGGTTAGTGTTAGGGTTAGGGTTAAGAAAGAATTAGGGTCAGGGTTAGGGTTAGACGTCTTTGGGGTCAGGGTTAGCATAAGGCTTAGGGTAGGGGTCAGGGTTAGGGTTAGGTTCATGGTTAGGTTTAGGGTCTGGCTCACAGTAGGTTCAGGATTAGCGTTACGGTCAGAGTCAGGCTCAGGGTCAGTGTTAGGCTCACGGTTACGTTTAGGGTAAGATTCAGGGTCATGGTCAGTTTTCGGGTCAGGTTCAAGTTTTGGTTTGGGGGCAAGGTCATGTCAGGTCAAGGTTAGGTTTGGGACAGGTTTAGTGTCAGGGTTAGGGTCAGGGTCAGGGTTAGGTTCATGGTGATGGTAAGGTCAGCTTTATGTTTAGGTTCTGTTTTATGAGTAGATTCAGGATCAGGGTTAGCTTTAGGGTTACTAATCTGTTCAGGCTCACGGATTGGGTCAGAGTTAGGTTTACAGTCAGGGTTAGGGTCAGTGTTAAGGTCAAGGCCAGGGTCAGTTTTAAGGTTAAGTTCTGACATAGGCAATGTTCAGAGTTAGGGTTATGATCAGGTTCAGGGAGAGGGTCAGGATAATTGTTAAAGTGGGGTTAGAGTAAGGCTTAGGGGTAGGTTGAGAGTTAGGTTAGACTGGGTTAGGGTCAGTGTCAGGGATAATGTTAGGGGTTTTTTTTAGGGTTAGGTTCAGCGTTAGGTTTCGGGTCAGGGCCCGTGTTAGTGTCAGGGTCACGGTTACGTTTAAGGTTAGAGATAAGTTCAGGCTCACATTCAGTGTCAGGTTTAGTGTTAGGGTGAGGGTCAGGGTCACTGTTAGGGTCAGACTTAGGTTTCTGGTCTTTGCCTGGGTCGGGGACAGGGTGAAGTCTAGGACCAGTGTCAGGTTTACGGTCAGGATCAGGTATTGGTTGAAAAGTACACATTCGGGTCAGGGGACAGGGTTAGGTAGTGGTCATTGTTAGGTTCATGGTTAGGTTAAGGGTCAGGGCCAGTGTCCGGTTTAGGGTCAGGGTCTGGTATAGGCAAAGTTCAGGGTTAGGGTTATGATCTTAGTCAGGTATAGGGTCAGGGTTATTGTTAAAGTTTAGGGTTAGTTTTATGTTTAGCGTTAGGTTGACGGTTAGGGTTAGAACTTGTTAGGGTCAGGGTCCGTGGTAGGGTTACGGGTTAGTGTTAGGGTTAGGTTCAGATATAGGATTCGAGGGAGGGCCCATGTTAGTGTCAGGGTCAGGGTTACATTTAGGGTTTGACTAGGGTTCAGTCTCACATTCAGGGTCAGGTTTAGTGTTCAGTTGATTGTCGGGGGGGTCACTGTAAGGGTCAAGGTTAGGTTATCGTCATGGTCTGGGTCAGGGTCAGGGTGAAGTTTAGCACCAGTGTCCTGCTTAGGGTCAGGTTCAGGTATTGGTTTAAAGTCCACATTCGGGTCAGGGACAGGGTTATGTAGTGGTCAGAGTTAGTGTCAAGGTTAGGATTAGGGTCAGAGTCAGGGTCAGGTAAAGGTCAGGGCCAGGGTCAGGTTGAGGGTCAGGCTTTCGTATAGGGTCAATGTTTGGATCAGTGTCACAGTTAGGTTTTGGCAGTAGGGTTTGAGATTGGGGTTAGGGTTAGGGTTAGAAGTAGGGTTATGGTTAGGGTTAGGGATAGACAGCGGAAGGTCAGGGTTACGGTTTGGTTTAGGTTAGGGGTTAGTGTTAAGGTCAGGGTCAGCATGATGTGTAGGTTCAGGGTCCTTTTTAGGGTCACGGTTAGAGTTACCATTAGGTTTAGGGTTAGGGTCAAGCACACTGTCACGTTCAGGGGTAGGGTTAGGGTCCGGGTTAGGTCAGCATCAGGGTTAGGATTAGGGTCAGGGTCAGGGTCCTGGTTAGGTTTGAATCATGGTTATGGTAATGTCAGAGTTAGGTTTAGGTTCAGGGTCCACATCAGGGTCAGTGTCAGGCTTAGGTTAGGTTTAGGGTTCAGGTCAGGATCACAGTCAGGGTCAGGGTCAGGGTCAGGGTCAGGGCTTGGGTTAGGGTTTGCGGCAGGCTCATATCAGTGTCAGGGTCAGGGTTAGTGGTTACTGTTAGGGTTAGCCCCGCTCCTGGGTCATGGACCCGTCCCTTCAGGGTCTCAGGGTAAACCCTGGGCAGAATGGTATAGACCCTACACCCGATCCCACTTAACCTGCCTTTAAAAACTGGGGTGTGAACATGACTTGCCCACGAGACATCTACCTCCCTCATCAGCCTGATCCTGCTTGGGGCATCTCCACCCAGGATGGCATGGCCAGGTCCTCTTTACACACAGACACACAGACACCCCCAGAGGCACACACACACACACACACACACACACACACACACACACACAGAGACAGGGAGGAGACCTAGGGCTACACAAGTGGATAAGAGGTGTGTGGGACTCTCTGACTCTGAGCCCCCTGGTGTCACCTTTTAAATTTATTAGTCAAAGGGCCTGAGGTGATGGGGAAACCTGATATGACCTGCCAGGTAGGGGACGTGTCAGACGGGCCAGCTCTCTTCTCCCTGCATCCTCTCGGCTTTAGTACAACAGAGAACATGTCGCTTCCTTTAGGTTGTGCCTAGAAATGAGCTGGGCATGGCGGTTTTTTCTCTGTAATGGGGTGCCTGGATATGTGGGTTCCAATTCCCTTGGGCTCAGTCATCAAGGAAGTGAGGTCACCACTGCCTGGGGGGCTCCTTACCAAACTTCCTGCTCCACCAGAGCTCCCTGAGCCGCCGGTCCCCACGCTGCTCAAGGCTCACACACCACTCAATGCAGTGCCCATCCTGTGACCCCCATACAGCCTCCCCACACAGCCCTGGGAGGCCTGCGTGCAGCTGTTTTCCCGCGCTGGAGGGAACAGAGCTGGTTTTAGACCAGGTTAGTGTTAGGGTTAGGGTTAAGAATGACTTAGGGTCAGGGTTAGGGTTAGACGTCTTTGGGGTCAGGGTTAGTGTAAGGCTTAGGGTAGGGCTCAGGGTTAGGGTTAGGTTCATGGTCAGTTTTAGGGTCAGGATCACAGTAGGTTCAGGGTTAGCGTTACAGGCAGAGTCAGGCTCAGGGTCAGTGTTAGGCTGACGGTTAGGTTTATGTCCAGGCAGGGTCATGGTCAGATTTACGGTCAGGTTCAAGTTTTGGTTTGGTGGCAAGGTTCATGTCAGGGTCAGGGTTAGGTTTGGGACAGGTTAGGCTTAGAGGTAGATTGAGGGTTAGGGTTAGACTGGGTTAGGGTCAGTGTCAGGGATAATGTTAGGGGTTTTTTTAGGGTTAGGTTCAGCCTTAGCTTTCGGGTCAGGGCCCATGTTAGTGTCAGGGTCAGGGTTACGTTTAGGGTTAGAGTTAGGGTCAGGCTCACATTCAGTGTCAGGTTTAGTGTTAGTTTCAGCGTCAGGGTCATTGTTTGGGTCAGAGTTAAGTTTATGGTCTTTGCCTGGGTCGGGGTCAGGGTGAAGTCTAGGGCCAGTGTCAGGTTTACGTAGGATCAGGTATTTGGTTTAAAGTCCACATTCGGGTCAGGGACAGGGTTATATTGTGGTCATTGTGAGGGTCATGGTTAGGTTTAGGATCAGGGTGAGGGTGATTTAGGGTCAGGGTCTGGTATAGGCAAAGTTCCGGGTTAGAGTTATGATCATTATCAGGTATAGGGTCATGGTTATTGTTTAAGTTTAGGGTTAGTGTTAGGGTTAGCGTTAGGTTGACTGTTAGGTTTAGAACTTGTTAGGGTCAGTGTCCGTGGTAGGTTTAGGGGTTTAGTGTTAGGGTTAGGATCAGCAATAGGATTCGAGGAGGGCCAGTGTCAGCGCAGGGTCAGGGTTACATTTATGGTTCGAGTTAAGGTCAGGCTCACAGTCAGGGTCAGGTTTAGTTTTCAGGTCAGGGTCGGGGTCACTGTTAGGGTCAAGGTTAGGTTTATGGTCATGGTCTGGGTCACGCTCAGGGTGAAGTTTAGCACCAGTGTCTGGTTGAGGGTCAGGTTCAGGTTGGTTTTTAAAATCCACTTTTGGGTCAGGGACAGGTTTATGTAGTGGTCAGTGTTAGTGTCATGGTTTGGATTAGGGTCAGGGTCATGGTCAGGAGAAGGTCAGGGCCAGGGTCAGGTTGAGGGTCAGGCTTTGGTAGAGGGTCAATATTCGGTTCAGTGTCATACTTAGGTTTTGGTGGTAGGGGTTGGGATGGGGTTTGGGTTAGATTTATAAGTAGGGTTATGGTTAGGGTGGGTGAGACAGCATCAGGTCAGGGTTAGGGTTGGTTTAGGGTAGGGGGGGTGTGTTAGGTTCAGGGTCAGCATGAGGTGTAGGTTCAGGGTCCTTATTAGGGTCATGGTTAGAGTTACCATAAGGTTTAGGGTTAGGGTCAATTCAAGTCACGATCAGGGTTAGGGTTAGGGTCCGGGTTAGGTCAGCGTCAGGGTTAGGATTAGGGTCAGGGTCAGGGTCCTGGTTAGGTTTGAGTCATGGTTACGGTAATGTCAGAGTTAGGTTTAGGTTCAGGGTCCACATCAGGGTCAGTGTCAGGCTTAGGTTTAGGTTTAGGGTTCAGGTCAGGATCACAGTCAGGGTCAGGGTCAGGGTCAGGGTCAGGGCTTGGGTTAGGGTTTGGGGCAGTCTCACAGTCAGTCAGGGTCAGGGTCAGGGTTAGTGGTTACTGTTAGGGTTAGCCCTGATCCTGGGTCATGGACCCATCCGTTCAGGGTCTCAGGATAAACCCTGGGCAGAAGGGTGTAGACCCTACACCCGATCCCTCTTAACCAGCCTTAAACTGGGGTGTGAACATGACTTGCCCACGAGACATCTACCTCCCTCATCAGCCTGATCCTGCTTGGGGCATCTCCACCCTCGATGGCATAGCCAGGACCTCTTGACACACAGACACACAGACACACAGAGACACCCCCCCCACACACACACACCCACACACAGCGGGGAGGAGACCTAAGCCTATACGAGTGGATCAGAAGGTGTGGGACTCTCTGATCTGAGCCCCCTGGTGTCACCTTTTGATTTTTGAGCCAAAGGGCCTGAGGCATTGGGGAAACCTGATATGACCTGCCAGGGAGGGGACGTGTCAGACGGGCCAGGTCTCTTCTCCCTGCATTCTCTCGGCTTCAGTACAGCAGAAGAACATGTCGCTTCCTTTAGGATGTGCCTAGATAGAGCTGGGGAGGGCGTTTCTCTGTAATGGATGCCTGGATACGTGGGTTCCAATTCCGTTGGGCCCTTCGTCAAGGAAGTGAGGTCACCACTGCCCCCTGGGGGTTCCTTACCGAACTTCCTGCTCCACCAGAGCTCCCTGAGCCGCCGGTCCCCACGCTGCTCAAGGCTCACACTCCACTCAATGCAGTGCCCATCCTGTGACCCCCATACAGCCTCCCCCACAGCCCCTGGGAGGCCTGCGTGCAGCTGTTTTTCCCCACTGGATGGAAAAGAGCTGGATTTAGACCAGGTTAGTGTTAGGGTTAGGGTTAAGAAAGAATTAGGGTCAGGGTTAGGGTTAGACGTCTTTGGGGTCAGGGTTAGCATAAGGCTTAGGGTAGGGGTCAGGGTTAGGGTTAGGTTCATGGTTAGGTTTAGGGTCTGGCTCACAGTAGGTTCAGGATTAGCGTTACGGTCAGAGTCAGGCTCAGGGTCAGTGTTAGGCTCACGGTTACGTTTAGGGTAAGATTCAGGGTCATGGTCAGTTTTTTCGGGTCAGGTTCAAGTTTTGGTTTGGGGGGGGGCAAGGTCATGTCAGGTCAAGGTTAGGTTTGGGACAGGTTTAGTAGTGTCAGGGTTAGGGTCAGGGTCAGGGTTAGGTTCATGGTGATGGTAAGGTCAGCTTTATGTTTAGGTTCTGTTTTATGAGTAGATTCAGGATCAGGGTTAGCTTTAGGGTTACTAATCTGTTCAGGCTCACGGATTGGGTCAGAGTTAGGTTTACAGTCAGGGTTAGGGTCAGTGTTAAGGTCAAGGCCAGGGTCAGTTTTAAGGTTAAGTTCTGACATAGGCAATGTTCAGAGTTAGGGTTATGATCAGGTTCAGGGAGAGGGTCAGGATAATTGTTAAAGTGGGGGGGTTAGAGTAAGGCTTAGGGGTAGGTTGAGAGTTAGGTTAGACTGGGTTAGGGTCAGTGTCAGGGATAATGTTAGGGGTTTTTTTTAGGGTTAGGTTCAGCGTTAGGTTTCGGGTCAGGGCCCGTGTTAGTGTCAGGGTCACGGTTACGTTTAAGGTTAGAGATAAGTTCAGGCTCACATTCAGTGTCAGGTTTAGTGTTAGGGTGAGGGTCAGGGTCACTGTTAGGGTCAGACTTAGGTTTCTGGTCTTTGCCTGGGTCGGGGACAGGGTGAAGTCTAGGACCAGTGTCAGGTTTACGGTCAGGATCAGGTATTGGTTGAAAGTACACATTCGGGTCAGGGACAGGGTTAGGTAGTGGTCATTGTTAGGTTCATGGTTAGGTTAAGGGTCAGGGCCAGTGTCCGGTTTAGGGTCAGGGTCTGGTATAGGCAAAGTTCAGGGTTAGGGTTATGATCTTAGTCAGGTATAGGGTCAGGGTTATTGTTAAAGTTTAGGGTTAGTTTTATGTTTAGCGTTAGGTTGACGGTTAGGGTTAGAACTTGTTAGGGTCAGGGTCCGTGGTAGGGTTACGGGTTAGTGTTAGGGTTAGGTTCAGATATAGGATTCGAGGGAGGGCCCATGTTAGTGTCAGGGTCAGGGTTACATTTAGGGTTTGACTAGGGTTCAGTCTCACATTCAGGGTCAGGTTTAGTGTTCAGTTGATTGTCGGGGTCACTGTAAGGGTCAAGGTTAGGTTATCGTCATGGTCTGGGTCAGGGTCAGGGTGAAGTTTAGCACCAGTGTCCTGCTTAGGGTCAGGTTCAGGTATTGGTTTAAAGTCCACATTCGGGTCAGGGACAGGGTTATGTAGTGGTCAGAGTTAGTGTCAAGGTTAGGATTAGGGTCAGAGTCAGGGTCAGGTAAAGGTCAGGGCCAGGGTCAGGTTGAGGGTCAGGCTTTCGTATAGGGTCAATGTTTGGATCAGTGTCACAGTTAGGTTTTGGCAGTAGGGTTTGAGATTGGGGTTAGGGTTAGGGTTAGAAGTAGGGTTATGGTTAGGGTTAGGGATAGACAGCGGAAGGTCAGGGTTACGGTTTGGTTTAGGTTAGGGGTTAGTGTTAAGGTCAGGGTCAGCATGATGTGTAGGTTCAGGGTCCTTTTTAGGGTCACGGTTAGAGTTACCATTAGGTTTAGGGTTAGGGTCAAGCACACTGTCACGTTCAGGGGTAGGGTTAGGGTTAGGGTCCGGGTTAGGTCAGCATCAGGGTTAGGATTAGGGTCAGGGTCAGGGTCCTGGTTAGGTTTGAATCATGGTTATGGTAATGTCAGAGTTAGGTTTAGGTTCAGGGTCCACATCAGGGTCAGTGTCAGGCTTAGGTTAGGTTTAGGGTTCAGGTCAGGATCACAGTCAGGGTCAGGGTCAGGGGGTCAGGGTCAGGGCTTGGGTTAGGGTTTGCGGCAGGCTCATATCAGTGTCAGGGTCAGGGTTAGTGGTTACTGTTAGGGTTAGCCCCGCTCCTGGGTCATGGACCCGTCCCTTCAGGGTCTCAGGATAAACCCTGGGCAGAATGGTATAGACCCTACACCCGATCCCACTTAACCTGCCTTAAACTGGGGTGTGAACATGACTTGCCCACGAGACATCTACCTCCCTCATCAGCCTGATCCTGCTTGGGGCATCTCCACCCAGGATGGCATGGCCAGGTCCTCTTTACACACAGACACACAGACACACAGAGGCACACACACACACACACACACACACACACACACACACAGACAGGGAGGAGACCTAGGGCTACACAAGTGGATAAGAGGTGTGGGACTCTCTGACTCTGAGCCCCCTGGTGTCACCTTTTAAATTTATTAGTCAAAGGGCCTGAGGTGATGGGGAAACCTGATATGACCTGCCAGGTAGGGGACGTGTCAGACGGGCCAGCTCTCTTCTCCCTGCATCCTCTCGGCTTTAGTACAACAGAGAACATGTCGCTTCCTTTAGGTTGTGCCTAGAAATGAGCTGGGCATGGCGGTTTTCTCTGTAATGGGGTGCCTGGATATGTGGGTTCCAATTCCCTTGGGCTCAGTCATCAAGGAAGTGAGGTCACCACTGCCTGGGGGCTCCTTACCAAACTTCCTGCTCCACCAGAGCTCCCTGAGCCGCCGGTCCCCAAGCTGCTCAAGGCTCACACTCCACTCAATGCAGTGCCCATCCTGTGACCCCCATACAGCCTCCCCACAGCCCCTGGGAGGCCTGCGTGCAGCTGTTTTCCCCGCTGGAGGGAACAGAGCTGGTTTTAGACCAGGTTAGTGTTAGGGTTAGGGTTAAGAATGACTTAGGGTCAGGGTTAGGGTTAGACGTCTTTGGGGTCAGGGTTAGTGTAAGGCTTAGGGTAGGGCTCAGGGTTAGGGTTAGGTTCATGGTCAGTTTTACGGTCAGGATCACAGTAGGTTCAGGGTTAGCGTTACAGGCAGAGTCAGGCTCAGGGTCAGTGTTAGGCTCACAGTTGGGTTTAGGGTCAGGTTCAGGGTCATGGTCAGTTTTAGGGTCAGGTTCAAGTTTTGGTTTGGGGGCAAGGTCATGTCAGGTCAGGGTTAGGTTTGGGACAGGTTTAGTGTCAGGGTTAGGGTCAGGGTCAGGGTTAGGTTCATGGTGATGGTAAGGTCAGCTTTATGTTTAGGATCTGTTTTATGAGTAGATTCAGGATCAGGGTTAGCTTTAGGGTTACTAATCTGTTCAGGCTCACGGATTGGGTCAGAGTTAGGTTTACAGTCAGGGTTAGGGTCAGTGTTAAGGTCAAGGCCAGGGTCAGTTTTAAGGTTAAGTTCTGACGTAGGCAAAGTTCAGAGTTAGGGTTATGATCAGGTTCAGGGAGAGGGTCAGGATAATTGTTAAAGTGGGGTTAGGGTTATGGTTAGAGGTAGGTTGAGGGTTAGGATTAGACCGGGTTAAGGTCAGTGTCAGGGATAATATTAGGGGTTAGTTTTAGGGTTATGTTCAGCATTAGGTTTCAGGTCAGGGCCCGTGTTAGTGTCAGGGTCAGGATTACATTTAGGGTTAGAGTTAGGTTCAGGCTCACATTCAGTGTCAGGGTTAGTGTTAGGGTCAGGGATAGGTCTGCGTCAGGGTTAGGATTAGGGTCAGGGTATGGGTCATGGTGAGGTATTAGTCATATTTTCGTTAATGTCAGAGTTAGGTTTAGGTTCAGGGTCCACATCAGGGTCCTTTCCAGGCTTAGGTTTCGGTTTATGGTTCAGGTAAGGATCACAGTAAGGGTCAGGGTCAGAGTCAGGTTCAGGGCTTGGGTTAGGGTTTGGGGCAGGCTCACAGTCAGTGTCAGGGTCAGGGTTAGTGGTTACTGTTATGGTTAGCCCCGCTCCTGAGTCATGGACTCATCCATTCAGGGTCTCAGGATAAACCCTGGGCAGAAGGGTGTAGACCCTACAACTGATCCCACTTAAGCAGCCTTAAACTGGGGTGTGAACATGACTTACCCACCAGACATCTAACCCCATATCAGCCTCATCCTGCTTGGGGCATCTCCACCCAGGATGGCATGGCCAGGTACTCTTTACACACAGACACACAGACACCCAGAGGCACTCGCACTCATACATACACACACACACACACACACACACACACACACACACACAGGGAGAGAGACAGGGAGGACACCTAGGGCTACACCCATAGATCAGAAGGTGTGGGACTCTCCGACTCTGAGCCCACTGGTGTCACCTTTTGATTTTATTAGCGAAAGGGCCTGAGGCGTTGGGGAAACCTGATATGACCTGCCAGGGAGGGGACGTGTCTGGCGGGCGAGCTCACTTCTCCCTGCAACCTCTGGGCTTCAGTACAGTAGAAGAACGTGGTGCTTCCTTTAGGATGTTCCTAGATAGATCTGGGGAGGGCGTTTCTCTGTAATGGGATGCCTGGATACGTGGGTTCCAATTGCGTTGGGCTCTGTCGTCAGGAAAGTGAGGTCACGAATGCCTGGGGGTTCCTTACCAAACTTCCTGCTCCACCAGAGCTCCCTGAGCCGCCGGTCCCCACGCTGCTCAAGGCTCACACTCCACTCAATGCAGTGCCCATCCATTGACCCACATACAGCCTCCTCCCAGACCCTGGGAGGCCTGGGTGCAGCTGTTTTCCCCGCTGGAGGGAACAGAGCTGGGTTTAGACCAGCTTAGTGTTAGGGTTAGGGCTAAGAAAGACGTAGGGTCAGGTTTAGGGTAGACATCTTTGGGGTCAGGGTTAGCGTAAGGCTTAGGGTAGGGGTCAGGGTTAGGGTTAGGTTCATGGTTAGGTTTAGGGTCAGGATCACAGTAGGTTCAGGGTTAGCGTTACAGGCAGAGTCAGGGTCAGGGTCAGTGTTAGGCTGACGGTTTAGGTTTATGTCCAGGCAGGGTCATGGTCAGATTTACGGTCAGGTTCAAGTTTTGGTTTGGTGGCAAGGTTCATGTCAGGGTCAGGGTTAGGTTTGGGACAGGTTAGGCTTAGAGGTAGATTGAGGGTTAGGGTTAGACTGGGTTAGGGTCAGTGTCAGGGATAATGTTAGGGGTTTTTTTAGGGTTAGGTTCAGCCTTAGCTTTCGGGTCAGGGCCCATGTTAGTGTCAGGGTCAGGGTTACGTTTAGGGTTAGAGTTAGGGTCAGGCTCACATTCAGTGTCAGGTTTAGTGTTAGTTTCAGCGTCAGGGTCATTGTTTGGGTCAGAGTTAAGTTTATGGTCTTTGCCTGGGTCGGGGTCAGGGTGAAGTCTAGGGCCAGTGTCAGGTTTACGTAGGATCAGGTATTGGTTTAAAGTCCACATTCGGGTCAGGGACAGGGTTATATTGTGGTCATTGTGAGGGTCATGGTTAGGTTTAGGATCAGGGGTGAGGGTGATTTAGGGTCAGGGGTCTGGTATAGGCAAAGTTCCGGGGTTAGAGTTATGATCATTATCAGGTATAGGGTCATGGTTATTGTTTAAGTTTAGGGTTAGTGTTAGGGTTAGCGTTAGGTTGACTGTTAGGTTTAGAACTTGTTAGGGTCAGTGTCCGTGGTAGGTTTAGGGGTTAGTGTTAGGGTTAGGATCAGCAATAGGATTCGAGGAGGGCCAGTGTCAGTGAAAGGGTCAGGGTTACATTTATGGTTCGAGTTAAGGTCAGGCTCACAGTCAGGGTCAGGTTTAGTTTTCAGGTCAGGGTCGGGGTCACTGTTAGGGTCAAGGTTAGGTTTATGGTCATGGTCTGGGTCACGCTCAGGGTGAAGTTTAGCACCAGTGTCTGGTTGAGGGTCAGGTTCAGGTTGGTTTAAAATCCACTTTTGGGTCAGGGACAGGTTTATGTAGTGGTCAGTGTTAGTGTCATGGTTTGGATTAGGGTCAGGGTCATGGTCAGGAGAAGGTCAGGGCCAGGGTCAGGTTGAGGGTCAGGCTTTGGTAGAGGGTCAATATTCGGTTCAGTGTCATACTTAGGTTTTGGTGGTAGGGGTTGGGATGGGGTTTGGGTTAGATTTATAAGTAGGGTTATGGTTAGGGTGGGTGAGACAGCATAAGGTCAGGGTTAGGGTTTGGTTTTAGGGTAGGGGTTAGTGTTAGGTTCAGGGTCAGCATGAGGTGTAGGTTCAGGGTCCTTATTAGGGTCATGGTTAGAGTTACCATAAGGTTTAGGGTTAGGGTCAATTCAAGTCACGATCAGGGTTAGGGTTAGGGTCCGGGTTAGGTCAGCGTCAGGGTTAGGATTAGGGTCAGGGTCAGGGTCCTGGTTAGGTTTGAGTCATGGTTACGGTAATGTCAGAGTTAGGTTTAGGTTCAGGGTCCACATCAGGGTCAGTGTCAGGCTTAGGTTTCGGTTTAGGGTTCAGGTCAGGATCACAGTCAGGGTCAGGGTCAGGGTCAGGGTCAGGGCTTGGGTTAGGGTTTGGGGCAGTCTCACAGTCAGTCAGGGTCAGGGTCAGGGTTAGTGGTTACTGTTAGGGTTAGCCCTGATCCTGGGTCATGGACCCATCCGTTCAGGGTCTCAGGATAAACCCTGGGCTGAAGGGTGTAGACCCTACACCCGATCCCTCTTAACCAGCCTTAAACTGGGGTGTGAACATGACTTGCCCACGAGACATCTACCTCCCTCATCAGCCTGATCCTGCTTGGGGCATCTCCACCCTCGATGGCATAGCCAGGACCTCTTGACACACAGACACACAGACACACAGACACACCCCCCACACACACACACCCACCCACACAGCGGGGAGGAGACCTAAGCCTATACGAGTGGATCAGAAGGTGTGGGACTCTCTGATCTGAGCCCCCTGGTGTCACCTTTTGATTTTTGAGCCAAAGGGCCTGAGGCATTGGGGCAACCTGATATGACCTGCCAGGGAGGGGACGTGTCAGACGGGCCAGGTCTCTTCTCCCTGCATTCTCTCGGCTTCAGTACAGCAGAAGAACATGTCGCTTCCTTTAGGATGTGCCTAGATAGAGCTGGGGAGGGCGTTTCTCTGTAATGGATGCCTGGATACGTGGGTTCCAATTCCGTTGGGCCCTTCGTCAAGGAAGTGAGGTCACCACTGCCTGGGGGTTCCTTACCGAACTTCCTGCTCCACCAGAGCTCCCTGAGCCGCCGGTCCCCACGCTGCTCAAGGCTCACACTCCACTCAATGCAGTGCCCATCCTGTGACCCCCATACAGCCTCCCCACAGCCCCTGGGAGGCCTGCGTGCAGCTGTTTTCCCCACTGGATGGAAAAGAGCTGGATTTAGACCAGGTTAGTGTTAGGGTTAGGGTTAAGAAAGAATTAGGGTCAGGGTTAGGGTTAGACGTCTTTGGGGTCAGGGTTAGCATAAGGCTTAGGGTAGGGGTCAGGGTTAGGGTTAGGTTCATGGTTAGGTTTAGGGTCTGGCTCACAGTAGGTTCAGGATTAGCGTTACGGTCAGAGTCAGGCTCAGGGTCAGTGTTAGGCTCACGGTTACGTTTAGGGGTAAGATTCAGGGTCATGGTCAGTTTTCGGGTCAGGTTCAAGTTTTGGTTTGGGGGCAAGGTCATGTCAGGTCAAGGTTAGGTTTGGGACAGGTTTAGTGTCAGGGTTAGGGTCAGGGTCAGGGTTAGGTTCATGGTGATGGTAAGGTCAGCTTTATGTTTAGGTTCTGTTTTATGAGTAGATTCAGGATCAGGGTTAGCTTTAGGGTTACTAATCTGTTCAGGCTCACGGATTGGGTCAGAGTTAGGTTTACAGTCAGGGTTAGGGTCTGTGTTAAGGTCAAGGCCAGGGTCAGTTTTAAGGTTAAGTTCTGACATAGGCAATGTTCAGAGTTAGGGTTATGATCAGGTTCAGGGAGAGGGTCAGGATAATTGTTAAAGTGGGGTTAGAGTAAGGCTTAGGGGTAGGTTGAGAGTTAGGTTAGACTGGGTTAGGGTCAGTGTCAGGGATAATGTTAGGGATTTTTTTGGGGTTAGGTTCAGCGTTAGTTTTCGGGTCAGGGCCCGTGTTAGTGTCAGGGTCACGGTTACGTTTAAGGTTAGAGATAAGTTCAGGCTCACATTCAGTGTCAGGTTTAGTGTTAGGGTGAGGGTCAGGGTCACTGTTAGGGTCAGACTTAGGTTTCTGGTCTTTGCCTGGGTCGGGGACAGGGTGAAGTCTAGGACCAGTGTCAGGTTTACGGTCAGGATCAGGTATTGGTTGAAAGTACACATTCGGGTCAGGGACAGGGTTAGGTAGTGGTCATTGTTAGGTTCATGGTTAGGTTAAGGGTCAGGGCCAGTGTCCGGTTTAGGGTCAGGGTCTGGTATAGGCAAAGTTCAGGGTTAGGGTTATGATCTTAGTCAGGTATAGGGTCAGGGTTATTGTTTTTTTTTAGGGTTAGTTTTATGTTTAGCGTTAGGTTGACGGTTTAGGGTTAGAACTTGTTAGGGTCAGGGTCCGTGGTAGGGTTACGGGTTAGTGTTAGGGTTAGGTTCAGATATAGGATTCGAGGGAGGGCCCATGTTACTGTCAGGGTCAGGGTTACATTTAGGGTTTGACTAGGGTTCAGTCTCACATTCAGGGTCAGGTTTAGTGTTCAGTTGATTGTCGGGGTCACTGTAAGGGTCAAGGTTAGGTTATCGTCATGGTCTGGGTCAGGGTCAGGGTGAAGTTTAGCACCAGTGTCCTGCTTAGGGTCAGGTTCAGGTATTGGTTTAAAGTCCACATTCGGGTCAGGGACAGGGTTATGTAGTGGTCAGAGTTAGTGTCAAGGTTAGGATTAGGGTCAGAGTCAGGGTCAGGTAAAGGTCAGGGCCAGGGTCAGGTTGAGGGTCAGGCTTTCGTATAGGGTCAATGTTTGGATCAGTGTCACAGTTAGGTTTTGGCAGTAGGGTTTGAGATTGGGGTTAGGGTTAGGGTTAGAAGTAGGGTTCTGGTTAGGGTTAGGGACAGACAGCGGAAGGTCAGGGTTACGGTTTGGTTTAGGTTAGGGGTTAGTGTTAAGGTCAGGGTCAGCATGATGTGTAGGTTCAGGGTCCTTTTTAGGGTCACGGTTAGAGTTACCATTAGGTTTAGGGTTAGGGTCAAGCACACTGTCACGTTCAGGGGTGGGTTAGGGTCCGGGTTAGGTCAGCATCAGGGTTAGGATTAGGGTCAGGGTCAGGGTCCTGGTTAGGTTTGAATCATGGTTATGGTAATGTCAGAGTTAGGTTTAGGTTCAGGGTCCACATCAGGGTCAGTGTCAGGCTTAGGTTAGGTTTAGGGTTCAGGTCAGGATCACAGTCAGGGTCAGGGTCAGGGTCAGGGTCAGGGCTTGGGTTAGGGTTTGCGGCAGGCTCATATCAGTGTCAGGGTCAGGGTTAGTGGTTACTGTTAGGGTTAGCCCCGCTCCTGGGTCATGGACCCGTCCCTTCAGGGTCTCAGGGTAAACCCTGGGCAGAATGGTATAGACCCTACACCCGATCCCACTTAACCTGCCTTAAACTGGGGTGTGAACATGACTTGCCCACGAGACATCTACCTCCCTCATCAGCCTGATCCTGCTTGGGGCATCTCCACCCAGGATGGCATGGCCAGGTCCTCTTTACACACAGACACACAGACACCCAGAGGCACACACACACACACACACACACACACACACACAGAGACAGGGAGGAGACCTAGGGCTACACAAATGGATAAGAGGTGTGTGACTCTCTGACTCTGAGCCCCCTGGTGTCACCTTTTAAATTTATTAGTCAAAGGGCCTGAGGTGATGGGGAAACCTGATATGACCTGCCAGGTAGGGGACGTGTCAGACGGGCCAGCTCTCTTCTCCCTGCATCCTCTCGGCTTTAGTACAACAGAGAACATGTCGCTTCCTTTAGGATGTGCCTAGAAATGAGCTGGGCATGGCGCTTTTCTCTCTAGTGGGGTGCCTGGATATGTGGGTTCCAATTCCCTTGGGCTCAGTCATCAAGGAAGTGAGGTCACCACTACCTGGGGGCTCCTTACCAAACTTCCTGCTCCACCAGAGCTCCCTGAGCCGCCGGTCCCCAAGCTGCTCAAGGCTCACACTCCACTCAATGCAGTGCCCATCCTGTGACCCCCAAGCAGCCTCCCCACAGCCCCTGGGAGGCCTGCGTGCAGCTGTTTTCCCCGCTGGAGGGAACAGAGCTGGTTTTAGACCAGGTTAGTGTTAGGGTTAGGGTTAAGAATGACTTAGGGTCAGGGTTAGGGTTAGACGTCTTTGGGGTCAGGGTTAGTGTAAGGCTCAGGGTAGGGGTCAGGGTTAGGGTTAGGTTCATGGTCAGGTTTAGGGTCAGGATCACAGTAGGTTCAGGGTTAGCGTTACAGGCAGAGTCAGGCTCAGGGTCAGTGTTAGGCTCACAGTTGGGTTTAGGGTCAGGTTCAGGGTCATGGTCAGTTTTAGGGTCAGGTTCAAGTTTTGGTTTGGGGGCATGGTCATGTCAGGTCAGGGTTAGGTTTGGGACAGGATTAGTGTCAGGGTTAGGGTCAGGGTCAGGGTTAGGTTCATGGTGATGGTAAGGTCAGCTTTATGTTTAGGATCTGTTTTATGAGTAGATTCAGGATCAGGGTTAGCTTTAGGGTTACTAATCTGTTCAGGCTCACGGATTGGGTCAGAGTTAGGTTTACAGTCAGGGTTAGGGTCAGTGTTAAGGTCAAGGCCAGGGTCAGTTTTAAGCTTAAGTTCTGACGTAGGCAAAGTTCAGAGTTAGGGTTATGATCAGGTTCAGGGAGAGGGTCAGGATAATTGTTTAAGTGGGGTTAGGTTTATGGTTAGATATAGGTTGAGGGTTAGGATTAGACCGGGTTAAGGTCAGTGTCAGGGATACTATTAGGGGTTAGTTTTAGGGTTATGTTCAGCATTAGGTTTCAGGTCAGGGCCCGTGTTAGTGTCAGGGTCAGGATTACATTTAGGGTTAGAGTTAGGTTCAGGCTCACATTCAGTGTCAGGGTTAGTGTTAGGGTCAGGGATAGGTCTGCGTCAGGGTTAGGATTAGGGTCAGGGTATGGGTCATGGTGAGGTATTAGTCATATTTTCGTTAATGTCAGAGTTATGTTTAGGGTCAGGGTCCACATCAGGGTCCTTTCCAGGCTTAGGTTTCGGTTTATGGTTCAGGTAAGGATCACAGTAAGGGTCAGGGTCAGAGTCAGGTTCAGGGCTTGGGTTAGAGTTTGGGGCAGGCTCACAGTCAGTGTCAGGGTCAGGGTTAGTGGTTACTGTTATGGTTAGCCCCGCTCCTGAGTCATGGACTCATCCATTCAGGGTCTCAGGATAAACCCTGGGCAGAAGGGTGTAGACCCTACAACTGATCCCACTTAAGCAGCCTTAAACTGGGGTGTGAACATGACTTACCCACCAGACATCTAACCCCATATCAGCCTCATCCTGCTTGGGGCATCTCCACCCAGGATGGCATGGCCAGGTACTCTTTACACACAGACACACAGACACCCAGAGGCACTCGCACTCATACACACACACACACACACACACACACACACACACACACACAGGGAGAGAGACAGGGAGGACACCTAGGGCTACACCCATAGATCAGAAGGTGTGGGACTCTCCGACACTGAGCCCACTGGTGTCACCTTTTGATTTTATTAGCGAAAGGGCCTGAGGCGTTGGGGAAACCTGATATGACCTGCCAGGGAGGGGACGTGTCTGGCGGGCGAGCTTACTTCTCCCTGCAACCTCTGGGCTTCAGTACAGTAGAAGAACGTGGTGCTTCCTTTAGGATGTTCCTAGATAGATCTTGGGAGGGCGTTTCTCTGTAATGGGATGCCTGGATACGTGGGTTCCAATTGCGTTGGGCTCTGTCGTCAGGAAAGTGAGGTCACGAATGCCTGGGGGTTCCTTACCAAACTTCCTGCTCCACCAGAGCTCCCTGAGCTGCTGGTCCCCACGCTGCTCAAGGCTCACACTCCACTCAATGCAGTGCCCATCCATTGACCCACATACAGCCTCCTCCCAGACCCTGGGAGGCCTGGGTGCAACTGTTTTCCCCGCTGGAGGGAACAGAGCTGGGTTTAGACCAGCTTAGTGTTAGGGTTAGGGCTAAGAAAGACGTACGGTCAGGTTTAGGGTAGACATCTTTGGGGTCAGGGTTAGCGTAAGGCTTAGGGTAGGGGTCAGGGTTAGGGTTAGGTTCATGGTTAGGTTTAGGGTCAGGATCACAGTAGGTTCAGGGTTAGAGTTACAGGCAGAGTCAGGGTCAGGGTCAGTGTTAGGCTGACGGTTAGGTTTATGTCCAGGCAGGGTCATGGTCAGATTTACGGTCAGGTTCAAGTTTTGGTTTGGTGGCAAGGTTCATGTCAGGGTCAGGGTTAGGTTTGGGACAGGTTAGGCTTAGAGGTAGATTGAGGGTTAGGGTTAGACTGGGTTAGGGTCAGTGTCAGGGATAATGTTAGGGGTTTTTTTAGGGTTAGGTTCAGCCTTAGCTTTCGGGTCAGGGCCCATGTTAGTGTCAGGGTCAGGGTTACGTTTAGGGTTAGAGTTAGGGTCAGGCTCACATTCAGTGTCAGGTTTAGTGTTAGTTTCAGCGTCAGGGTCATTGTTTGGGTCAGAGTTAAGTTTATGGTCTTTGCCTGGGTCGGGGTCAGGGTGAAGTCTAGGGCCAGTGTCAGGTTTACGTAGGATCAGGTATTGGTTTAAAGTCCACATTCGGGTCAGGGACAGGGTTATATTGTGGTCATTGTGAGGGTCATGGTTAGGTTTAGGATCAGGGTGAGGGGTGATTTAGGGTCAGGGTCTGGTATAGGCAAAGTTCCGGGTTAGAGTTATGATCATTATCAGGTATAGGGTCATGGTTATTGTTTAAGTTTAGGGTTAGTGTTAGGGTTAGCGTTAGGTTGACTGTTAGGTTTAGAACTTGTTAGGGTCAGTGTCCGTGGTAGGTTTAGGGGTTAGTGTTAGGGTTAGGATCAGCAATAGGATTCGAGGAGGGCCAGTGTCAGTGAAAGGGTCAGGGTTACATTTATGGTTCGAGTTAAGGTCAGGCTCACAGTCAGGGTCAGGTTTAGTTTTCAGGTCAGGGTCGGGGTCACTGTTAGGGTCAAGGTTAGGTTTATGGTCATGGTCTGGGTCACGCTCAGGGTGAAGTTTAGCACCAGTGTCTGGTTGAGGGTCAGGTTCAGGTTGGTTTAAAATCCACTTTTGGGTCAGGGACAGGTTTATGTAGTGGTCAGTGTTAGTGTCATGGTTTGGATTAGGGTCAGGATCATGGTCAGGAGAAGGTCAGGGCCAGGGTCAGATTGAGGGTCAGGCTTTGGTAGAGGGTCAATATTCGGTTCAGTGTCATACTTAGGTTTTGGTAGTAGGGGTTGGGATGGGGTTTGGGTTAGATTTATAAGTAGGGTTATGGTTAGGGTGGGTGAGACAGCATAAGGTCAGGGTTAGGGTTTGGTTTAGGGTAGGGGTTAGTGTTAGGTTCAGGGTCAGCATGAGGTGTAGGTTCAGGGTCCTTATTAGGATCATGGTTAGAGTTACCATAAGGTTTAGGGTTAGGGTCAATTCAAGTCACGATCAGGGTTAGGGTTAGGGTCCGGGTTAGGTCAGCGTCAGGGTTAGGATTAGGGTCAGGGTCAGGGTCCTGGTTAGGTTTGAGTCATGGTTACGGCAATGTCAGAGTTAGGTTTAGGTTCAGGGTCCACATCAGGGTCAGTGTCAGGCTTAGGTTTAGGTTTAGGGTTCAGGTCAGGATCACAGTCAGGGTCAGGGTCAGGGTCAGGGCTTGGGTTAGGGTTTGGGGCAGTCTCACAGTCAGTCAGGGTCAGGGTCAGGGTTAGTGGTTACTGTTAGGGTTAGCCCTGATCCTGGGTCATGGACCCATCCGTTCAGGGTCTCAGGATAAACCCTGGGCTGAAGGGTGTAGACCCTACACCCGATCCCTCTTAACCAGCCTTAAACTGGGGTGTGAACATGACTTGCCCACGAGACATCTACCTCCCTCATCAGCCTGATCCTGCTTGGGGCATCTCCACCCTCGATGGCATAGCCAGGACCTCTTGACACACAGACACACAGACACACAGAGACACCCCCCCCCCCACACACACACCCTCACACAGCGGGGAGGAGACCTAAGCCTATACGAGTGGATCAGAAGGTGTGGGACTCTCTGATCTGAGCCCCCTGGTGTCACCTTTTGATTTTTGAGCCAAAGGGCCTGAGGCATTGGGGCAACCTGATATGACCTGCCAGGGAGGGGACGTGTCAGACGGGCCAGGTCTCTTCTCCCTGCATTCTCTCGGCTTCAGTACAGCAGAAGAACATGTCGCTTCCTTTAGGATGTGCCTAGATAGAGCTGGGGAGGGCGTTTCTCTGTAATGGATGCCTGGATACGTGGGTTCCAATTCCGTTGGGCCCTTCGTCAAGGAAGTGAGGTCACCACTGCCTGGGGGTTCCTTACCGAACTTCCTGCTCCACCAGAGCTCCCTGAGCCGCCGGTCCCCACGCTGCTCAAGGCTCACACTCCACTCAAAGCAGTGCCCATCCTGTGACCCCCATACAGCCTCCCCACAGCCCCTGGGAGGCCTGCGTGCAGCTGTTTTCCCCACTGGATGGAAAAGAGCTGGATTTAGACCAGGTTAGTGTTAGGGTTAGGGTTAAGAAAGAATTAGGTTCAGGGTTAGGGTTACACGTCTTTGGGGTCAGGGTTAGCATAAGGCTTAGGGTAGGGGTCAGGGTTAGGGTTAGGTTCATGGTTAGGTTTAGGGTCTGGCTCACAGTAGGTTCAGGATTAGCGTTACGGTCAGAGTCAGGCTCAGGGTCAGTGTTAGGCTCACGGTTAGGTTTAGGGTCAGGTTCAGGGTCATGGTCAGTTTTCAGGTCAGGTTCAAGTTTTGGTTTGGGGGCAAGGTCATGTCAGGTCAGGGTTACGTTTGGGACAGGTTTAGTGTTAGTGTTAGGGTTAGGGTCAGGGTTAGGTTCATCGTTATGGTAAGGTCAGCTTTATGTTTAGGATCTGTTTTATGAGTAGGTTCAGGATCAGGGTTAGCTTTAGGGTTACTAATCTGTTCAGGCTCACGGATTGGGTCAGAGTTAGGTTTACAGTCAGGGTTGGGGTCAGTATTAAGGTCAAGGTCAGCGTCAGTTTTAAGGTTAAGTTCTGACATAGGCAATGTTCAGAGTTAGGGTTATGATCAGGTTCAGTGAGAGGGTCAGGATAATTGTTAAAGTGAGGTTAGAGGGACGCCTGGGTGGCTCAGTTGGTTAAGCAGCTGCCTTCGGCTCAGGTCATGATCCCAGCGTCCTGGGATCGAGTCCCACATCGGGCTCCTTGCTCAGCGGGGAGCCTGCTTCTCCCTCTGCCTCTGCCTGCCATTCTGTCTGCCTGTGCTCGCTCTCTCCCCATCTCTCTCTCTGATAAATAAATAAAATCTTTAAAAAAAAAAATAAAGTGAGGTTAGAGTTAGGCTTAGAGATAGGTTGAGGGTTAGGGTTAGATTGGGTTAGGGTCAGTGTCAGGGATAATGTTAGGGGTTTTTTTAGGGTTAGGTTCAGCCTTAGCTTTCGGGTCAGGGCCCATGTTAGTGTCAGGGTCAGGGTTACGTTTAGGGTTAGAGTTAGGGTCAGGCTCTCATTCAGTGTCAGGTTTAGTGTTAGTTTCAGGGTCAAGGTCATTGTTTGGGTCAGAGTTAAGTTTATGGTCTCTGCCTGGGTCGGGGTCAGGGTGAAGTCTAGGGCCAGTGTCAGGTTTATGGTAGGATCAGGTATTGGTTTAAAGTCCACATTCGGGTCAGGGACAGGGTTATATTGTGGTCATTGTGAGGGTCATGGTTAGGTTTAGGATCAGGGTGAGGGTGATTTAGGGTCAGGGTCTGGTATAGGCAGAGTTCCGGGTTAGGGTTATGATCATTATCAGGTATAGGGTCATGGTTATTGTTTAAGTTTAGGGTTAGTGTTAGGGTTAGCGTTAGGTTGACTGTTAGGTTTAGAACTTGTTAGGGTCATTGTCCGTGGTAGGTTTAGGGGTTAGTGTTAGGGTTAGGATCAGCAATAGGATTCGAGGAGGGCCAGTGTCAGCGCAGGGTATGGTTACATTTATGGTTCGAGTTAAGGTCAGGCTCACAGTCAGGGTCAGGTTTAGTTTTCAGGTCAGGGCCGGGGTCACTGTTAGGGTCAAGTTTAGGTTTATGGTCTTGGTCTGGGTCACGCTCAGGGTGAAGTTTAGCACCAGTGTCAGGTTGAGGGTCAGGCTCAGGTTGGTTTAAAATCCACATTCGGGTCAGGGACAGGTTTATGTAGTGGTTAGTGTAGTGTCATTGTTTGGATTAGGGTCAGGGTCACGGTCAGAATAAGGTCAGGGCCAGGGTCAGGTTGAGGGTCAGGCTTTGGTATAGAGTCAATATTCGGTTTAGTGTCACTCTTAGGTTTTGGCGGTATGGTTTGGGATGGGGTTTGGTTCAGATTTAGAAGTAGGGTTATGGTTAGGGTGGGTTAGACAGCATAAGGTCAGGGTTAGGGTTTGGTTTAGGGTTGGGGTTAGTGTTAGGGTCAGGTTCAGCGTTAGGTTTAGGTTCAGGGTACGTAGAGGTTCATGATTAGTGTTACCTTTAGTTTTAGGGCTAGCGTCAGGCTCACAGTCACGTTCAGGCATAGGGTTAGCGTCCGGGTTAGGTCAGCGTCAGGATTAGGATTATGGTCAAGGTCAGGGTCCTATTTAGGTTTCAGTCATGTTTACAGTAATGTCAGAGTTAGGTTTGGGTTCAGGGTCCACATCAGGGTCAGTGTCAGGCTTAGGTCTAGGTTTATGGTTCAGGTCAGGATCACAGTCAGGGTCAGGGTCAGGGTCAGGGTCAGGGCTTGGGTTAGGGTTTGGGGCAGTCTCACAGTCAGTCAGGGTCCTAATCCTATACGAGTGGATCAGAAGGTGTGGGACTCTCTGATCTGAGCCCCCTGGTGTCCCCTTTTGAGTTTATTAGCCAAAGGGCCTGAAGCGTTGGGGAAACCTGATATGACCTGCCACGTAGGGGACTTGTCTGGCGGGCGATCTGTCTTCTCCCTGCATCCTCTCAGCTTCAGTACAGCAGAAGAACATGTCGCTTCCTTTAGGATGTGCCTAGATATGAGCTGGGCATTGGGGGTTTCTCTGTAATGGGGTGCCTGGATACGTGTGTTTCAATTCCCTTGGGCTCTGTCGTCAGGGAAGTGAGGTCACCACTGCCTGGGGGCTCCTTACCAAACTTCCTGCTCCACCAGAGCTCCCTGAGCCGCCGGTCCCCATGCTGCTCAAGGCTCACACTCCACTCAACGCAGTGCCCATGCAGTGACCCCCTACTGCCTCCTCCCACCCTCTGGCAGGACTAGGTGCAGCTGTTGTCCCCGCTGGAAGGAACAGAGCTGGGTTTAGACTAGGTTAGTGTTAGGGTTAGGGTTAAGAAAGACTTAGGGTCAGGGTTAGGGTTAGACGTTTAGGGTCAGTAGGGTCATGGTTAGCGTTACGGTCACAGTCAGGGACAGGGTCAGTGTTAGGATGACGGTTAGTTTTAGGGTCAGGTTCAGTGTCATGGTCAGATTTAGAGTCAGGTTCAAGTTTTGGTGTGGGGGCAAGTTTCATGTCAGTGTCATGTTTAGATTTGGGACAGGTTTATTGTCAGGGTTAGGGTCAGGGTCAGGGTTAGGTTCATGGGTATGGTAAGGCCAGCTTTATGTTTAGGTTCTGTTTTATGAGTAGGTTCAGGATCAGTGTGAGATTTAGGGTGACGATTCTGTTCAGGCTCACGGATTGGGTCAGAGTTAGGCTTACAGTCAGGGTTAGGGTCAAAGTTAAGGTCAAGGCCAGGGTTAGTTTTAAGGTTAAGTTCTGACATAGGCAATGTTTAGAGTTAGGGTTATGATCAGGTTCAGGGAGAGGGTTAGGATAATTGTTAAAGTGGGTTTAGGGTTAGGGTTAGAGCAAGGTTGAGGGTTATGGTTAGACCGGGTTTGGGTCAGTGTCAGGGATAATGTTAGGGGTTAGTTTTAGGGTTAGGTTCAGCGTTAGGTTTCGGGTCAGGGCCCATGTTAGTGTCAGGGTGCGGGTTGGGGGGTTACATTTAGGGTTAGAGTTAGAGTCAGGCTCCCATTCAATGTCAGGGTTAGTGTTAGGGTCAGTGTGAGCATCACTGTTAGAGTCAGGGTTAGGTTTTATAGTCTTTGCCTGGGTCAGGGTCATGGTGAAGTCTAGGGCCAGTGTCAGGTTTACGTTCAGGTTCAGGTATTGGTTTAAAGTCCACATTCGGGTCAGGGACATGATTATTTAGTGGTCATTGTTAGGGTCATGGTTCTGTTTAGAGTCTGGGCCAGGGTCAGATTTAGGGTCAGGGTCTGCTATATGCAAAGTTCCGGGTAAGGGTAATGATCATAATCAGGCGTAGGGTCCGGGTTATTGTTTATGTTTAGGGTTAGGTTTAGGGTTAGAGTTAGGTTGAGAGTTAGGGTTAGCCCTCGTTAGGGTCAGGGTCCGTGGTAGGGTTAGGGTTTAGTGTTAGGGGTAGTTTCAGCGATAGGATTCGCGGAGGGCACGTGTTAGTGTCAGGGTCAGGGTTACGTTTAGGGGTAGAGTTAGGGTTAGGCTCACATTCAGTGTCAGGGTTAGTGTTAGGGTCAGGGTTAGGGTCAGTGTTAGGGTCAGGGTTAGGTTTATGGTCATGGCCTGCGTCAGGGTCAGGGTATAGTTTAGGGCAGTGTCAGGTTTAGGGTCAGGATCAGGTATTGGTTCTAAGTCCACATTTGGGTTGGGACAAGGTTATGCAGTAGTCAGTGTTACTGTCATGGTTAGGTTTAGGGTCAGGGCCATGGTCAGGTTTAGGATCAGGGTCCCTAATAGCAATTTTCAGGGTTAGGTTTAGGGTCAGTGTCTGGTATAGGCAAAGATCAGGGTTAGGGTTATGATCATAGTCAGCTATAGGGTCAGGGTTATTGTTAAAGTTCAGCGTTAGTGTTAGGGTTAGCGTTAGGTTGATGGTTAGGGTTAGAACTTGTTAGGGTCAGGGTCCGTGGTAGGTTAGGGGTTAGTGTTAGGGTTAGTTTCAGCAATAGGATTCGGGGTAGGGCCCGCATTAGTGTCATGGTCAGGGTTACATTTAGGGTTAGAGTAGGGTAGGCTAACAGCCAGGCTCAGGTTTAGTGTTCAGGTCAGGGTCGGGATCACTATTAGGCTCAGGGTTAGGTTTATGATCATGGCCTGGGTCAGGGTCAGGGTGAAGTTTAGAGCCAGTGTCAGGTTTAGGGTCAGGATCAGGTATTGGTTCAAAGTCCACATTTGGGTTAGGGACAAGGTTATGTAGTGGTCAGTGTTAGTGTCATGGTTAGGTTTAGGGTCGGGGCCCGGGTTAGGTTTAGGGTCAGGGTCTGGTAGAGGCAAAGTTCAGGGTTAGGGTTATGATCATAGGCAGGTATAGGGTAAGGGTTATTGTTAAAGTTTAGGATTAGTGTTAGGTTTAGAGTTAGGTTGAGGGTTAGGGTTAGACATGTTTAGGGTCAGGGTTCGAGGAAGGGTTAGAGTATAGTGTTAGGGTTAGGTTCAGCGATAGGATCAGCGGAGGACCCCTGGTAGTGTCAGGGTTAAGGTTACGTTTAGGGGGGTAGAGTTAGGGTCAGGCTCACATTCAGTCTCAGGGTTAGTGTTAGGTTTGGGTCAGGGTCACTGTTAGGGTCAGGGTTAGGTTGATGGTCATGGCCTGGGTCAGGGTCATGGTGAAGTTTAGGGCCAGTGTCAGGTTTAGCGTCAGGATCAGGTATTGGTTAAAGTCCACATTCGGGTCAGGGACAGGGTTATGTAGTGGTCAGTGTTAAGGTCATGGTTAGGATTGGGGTCAGGGTCAGGGTCAGGTGAAGGTCAGGGCCGGGGTCAGGTTTAGGTTCAGTCTTTGCTTTATGTTCGGTTCAGGTTCACAGTTAGGTTTAGGGGAAAAGTTTGGGATGGGTTTGGGGTTAGTGTTAGAAGTAGTGTTATCGTGAGGGTTAGGGTTAGACAGGGTAAGGTCAGGTTGAGGGTTTGGTTTATGGTAGGGGTTAGTGTTAGGGTCAGGGTCAGTGTTTGGTTTGGGTACAGGGTCCTTATTAGGGTCAGTGTTAGGGTTACCTTAGGGTTAGTTTTAGGGTCAGGCACACAGTCACGGACAGGGTTCAGTTAGGGTCAGGGTTAGTTCAAGGTCAGTATTAGATTTAGGGTCAGGGTCAGGGTCACGGTTAGGGATGAGTCATAGCTAGGTTATTCCAGAGTTAGTTTTAGGTCCAGGATCCGGACAAGGTCAGTGTCAGGCTCAGGTTCAGATTAAGGGTTCAGGTCGGGATCACGGTCAGTTTTAGCGTCAGGGTCAGGGTCAGGGTTCGGGTTAGGGTTTGGGGCAGGCTCAGAGTCAGTGTCAGGGTCACGGTTAGTGGTTACTGTTAGGGTTCGCCCCGCTCCTGGGTCATGGACTCATGACTTGCCCACCAGGCATCTAACCCATCATCAGCCTGATCCTGCTTGTGGCATCTCCATCCACGATGGCATGGCCAGGTCCTCTTTACATACAGACTAAGAAACCCAGTGGCAAAACACTCACACACGCACACAGAGAGAGAGACAGGGAGGAGACCTAGGGCTACATCAGTGGAATAGAAGGTGTGGGACTCTCTGACTCTGAGCCCCCTGGTGTCACGTTTTGATTTTATTAGCCAAAGGGCCTGAGGCGTTGGGGAAACCTGATATGACCTGACAGGGAGGGGGCATGTCTGGTGGGCGAGTTCTCTTCTCCCTGCATCCTCTCAGCTTCAGTACAGAAGAAGAACGTGTCGCTTCCTTTAGGATGTGCCTAGAAATGAGCTGGGCAGGGGGGTGTTTTTTCTCTGTAATGGGGTGCCTGGATACGTGGGTTCCAATTCCGTTGGGCTCTGTCGTCAGGGAAGTGAGGTCACCACTGCCTGGGGGCCCCGTACCGAACTTCCTGCTCGACCAGAGCTCCCTGAGCTACCGGTCCCCAAGCTGCTCAAGGCTGACACTCCACTCAACGCAGTACCCATCCAGTGACCCCCATACAGCCTCCCCCTAGCCCCTGGGAAGCCTGGGTGCAGCTGTTGTCCCCGCTGGAGGGAGCAAGGCTGGGCTTAGACTAGGTTAGTGTTAGGGTTAGGGTTAAGAAAGACTTAGGGTCAGGGTTAGGGTTAGACGTCGTTGAGGTCAGGGTTAGCAAAGGCTTAGGGTAGGGGTCAGATTTAGGGTTAGGTTCATGGTTAGGTTTAGAGTCAGGCTCACAGTAGGGTCACGGTTAGTGTTACGGTCACAGTCGGGACAGGATCAGTGTTAGGATGAAGGTTAGGTTTAGGGTCAGGTTCAGGGTCATGGTCAGATTTAGGGTCAGGTTCAAGTTTTGGTGTGGGGGCAAGGTTCATGTCAGGGTCAGGGTTAGGTTTGGGACAGGTTTAGTGTCAGGGTTAGGGTCAGGGTCAGGATTAGGTTTACGGTTATGTTAAGGTCAGCTTTATGTTTAGGTTCTGTTTTATGAGTATGTTCAGGATCAGTGTTAGCTTTAGGGTTACGATTCTGTTCAGGATCATGGATTGGGTCAGAGTTAGGTTTACAGTCAGGGTTAGGGTCAGTGTTAAGGTCAAGGCCAGGGTCAGGTTTAAGGTTAAGGTCTGACATAGGCAAAGTTCAGAGTTAGGGTTATGATCAGGGTCAGGGAGAGGGTCAGGATTATTGTTAAAGTGGGGTTAGAGATAGGATTAGAGGTAGTTTGAGGGTTAGGGTTAGACCGGGTTAGGGTCAGTGTCAGGGATAATGTTAGGGGTTAGTTTTAGGGTTAGGCTCAGCGTTAGGTTTCGGGTCAGGGCCCGTGTTAGTGTCAGGGTCAGGGTTAGGTTTAGGGTTAGAGTTAGGTTCATGCTCACATTCAGTGTCAGGGTTAGTGTTAGGGTCAGGTTTAGATCAGCATCAGGGTTAGGATTAGGGTCAGGGTCTGGGTCATTGTTAGGTATTAGTCATATTTACTGTAATGTCAGAGTTAGGTTTAGGTTCAGGGTCCACATCAGGGTCCTTGCCAGGCTTAGGTTTTGTTTTGCGTTCACGTAAGGATCACAGTCAGGGTCAGGGTCAGAGTCAGGTTCAGGGCTTGGGTTAGGGTTTGGGGCAGGCTCACAGTCAGTGTCAGGGTCAGGGTTAGTGGTTACTGTTAGGGTTAGCCCTACTCCTGAGTCATGGACCCATCCTTTCAGCGTCTCAGGATAAACCCTGGGCAGAAGGGTGTAGACCCTAAAACTGATCCCACTTAAGCAGCCTTAAACTGGGGTGTGAACATGACTTACCCACCAGACATCTAACCCCATATCAGCCTCATCCTGCTTGGGGCATCTCCACCCAGGATGGCATGGCCAGGTCCTCTTTACACACAGACACACAGACACCCAGAGGCACACACACACACACACACACACACACTCACATACACACAAACACACAGAGACGGGGAGGAGACCTAGGGCTACACCTGTCGAATAGAACCTGTGGGACTCTCTGACCCCGAGCCCCCTCATGTCTCCTTTTGATTTTATTAGCCAAAGTCCTGAGGCGTTGGGGAAACCTGATATGACCTGCCAGGGAGGGGACTTGTCTGGCCGGCGAGCTCTCTTCTCCCTGAATCCTCTCGGCTTCAGTACAGCAGAAGAACATGTCGCTTCCTTTAGGATGTGCCTAGAAATGAGCTGGGCAGGGGGCTTTCTCTGTAATGGGATGCCTGGATACGTGGGTTCCAATTCCTTTGGGCTCTGTCGTCAGGGAAGTGAGGTCACGACTGCCTGGGGGCTCATTACCGAACTTCCTGCTGCACCAGAGCTCCCTGAGCTGCCGGTCCCCATGCTGCTCAAGGCTCACACTCCACTCAATGCAGTGCCCATCCAGTGACCCCCATATAGCCTCCTCCCAGCACGTGGGAGGCCTGGGTGTGGGGATGTCCCTGCTGGAGGGAACAGAGCTGGGTTTAGACAAGGTTAGTGTTAGGGTTAAGAAAGACTTAGGGTCAGGCTTAGGGTTAGTCATCGTTGAGGTCAGGGTTAGCGTAAGGCTTATGGTAGGGGTCAGGGTTAGGGTTAGGTTCATGGTTCTGAAGCCTGAAAACTTAGGGTAAGGTCTAGGTTCTGAAGCCTGAAAACTGAGATAGGGAAGAGATGATGACCTAAGGCCATGGCGGGTCTGATGTGCTCAGTGTGCGGTCAGCTGTCTGGGTGTTGGTCACGAGGTCAGGGCTCAGGTTGTCAGAAAATGAATTAGTGCCCAGGTTAGACTATATATTTTGGGTGGCTGCTAGTGCCCTGTAGGTTCTTATCTGAAGAACTCTTCAGGATATGAAGAATGAGCGAGTCTGAGGCGCGTGCTCAGGCTTTTGTCTCTGGATTTTGATTCAGCGATGGCCGTGGAATGTTGGGGAGGCCTCATGGGCCATGGACGAATCTTGCTCTCTGTGGATTTGGCCCGATCCCAATTATTTTTCGTCAATCTGTGGATGGGAGGACTCCTTTCAGATTTGTTACCTAAGGTGTCCCACCAAAAGAGGAATTCCAAAGCAGAACCCTGGGGAAGAGTGAAGGGACAACCCGAACTACGGTTAAAAATTGGGGCCTAGGGGCATGGCAAGCCCAATATGCTGTCTCTCCATCCAGCCACTGAGAGGCCTTACCTGAGGACTGGTCTCAGGCTGAGGGTCACAATGTGTGTTTGTGACCAATGTGGCCCGCAAGCATGGGCGGGGCCTCATATCCACACTGGTTTGAAGTACACTGAACCTTGGACAACATGCCAACCACAAGGTTTCTTGCCATGGGGAAAGAGTTCCGATTTCTGCATCATTTTCAAACCCGGGCCGTGATTGGAGATAAGGTCTAGGTTCTGAACCCTGAAAACCGAGTTTGAGAAGAGATGACGACCTAAGGCCATGGCGGGTCCGATGTGCTCAGTGTGCGGCCAGCTGTCTGGGTGGGGCCAGGAGGTCCAGGCTCAGGCTGTGTCAGAAAGGGCATTAGTGCCCAGGTCATCCTATATATTTGGGGTACAGCCGAATGCCGTGCAGGTTGATCCTCATTTGGGGTTTCTGGGTAGCACCAGAGGGAAATGTTTTTCTTCTGGAGGGCAGGCAGAGTGCTGCATTGTAGTCTGGAGTGCCAAATTGGAGGGCGTGTTGGCCAGTAGTCTGAGGACGGAAGTCTGAGACCCATGGCTAGGCCTAGGATTCTGGGTGAGGGTATGGCAGGCACAATCTACAGACCTGAATCGATATCTCATGCATCTGAAGTCAGGGCGAGGATCAGACGATCACTCTTGTTGGACATTCTGTTCCGATGGCCCCTTCTTGAAGGGGGGGTGGATCATGAGGCCATGGGGGTTTTCGCACGATTGGAGTTGTGAGAAGCTCCCAACTGCAAAGATTCTTCTTCAGGACAATTGAGACATTTGGTTGGCTCCAGGACAATGATTCCGAGCAGGGTGCTAAGGATGGATGGCTGGGTAGCCCACCTCGCATTCCAATTGTCTCCAAGCAACAAGACAGGTTAGATCTGCTGGATCTGGGGGAGCAACCGAGGAGGCTGAGTTGAAAGGACTCTCCCGTGGATGTGTCCTAATACGATTTTGCGTCTAAGGAGACCTTGGAATTAAGCGGTGGCACTGGGGCCCTGAAGTGTTCTCCTAATGAGAGGCTTTCACAGAGCTCCATCGTGCAAGTTTCCGATGTGTCGATGAGATTTGTTCTGATGGGTGAGTCAAGAAACAGCCATATGCTGTTATTGAAATCCAGGCCTCTGAGGAGAGATGCCTGGAAACCAAAGCAATGGAACGATAGGTGCCTAGGGGCCTGTTCGTTCCTTTTTACCTCTGGGGACATCAGTCTACGGGTCTGAGTGCCGGTAGTGCTCAGATGGGCCCAGATTGCCCTGTTTGTCCTGGGAAGCCACAAATATTGGGATGTCCTCAGGGACTTAGGAGGTTTATCCTTTTAGTAGGGTTGTGGCCATTGGAATGGGCACATACAATTCCCTTGGTGAGGGCAAGCACAGTCGTCAGGTTTGGCTCCAGGGGCCTGAGCCTATAGGGTGTGTAGGCCAGGGCTGTTTGGACAGTTGTCTGAAAACACAAACTCGGCTTATGTTTCGGGTCATAGGTATGGCAGGACTGATGTACAGACCATGAGGAATATTCTTCGGGATATGAAAAAAGGGCGAGTGCGAGGCTCTTGCTCAACTTTTTATCTCTGGATATCGTGTCACTCATGGTCGTGAAATTTGGGGGTGACTTCATGGGAAATGGACGAGTCTTACTCTCTGGGGGTTTGGCCCCGTCCAAAGAGTTTGGGGTCATTCTGTGGGATGGAAGAAGTCCGTTGTTCTGTTGCTGTTGATTTGTTTTGTTTTTCAACCTCAGGTGTCCCACCAAATGAGGGATTCCAGAGTAGAGACCTGGGGAGGGGCGACTGGAAAACCAGAAATCTGGTCAAAAATTGGGGCCTAGGGACATGTCAGGCCCATTATGACATCTAATGGTCCAGCCACTGAGAGGACGTACTAGAGGACAGGACTCACGCTGAGGGTCACAATGCGTGTTTATGCCCTCGTCGAACCTCAGGGTGAATGCTGGTTTCTCCTACACTGAACGTTGGACAACATGCCAACCACAAGTTTTCTTGCAATGGGTAAGGAAGAGTTCTGATTTCTGCATCGCAGTCACCCCTGGGCATTGACTGGAGATAAGGTCTAGGTTCTGAAGCCTGAAAACTGAGGTAGGGAAGAGATGATGACCTAAGGCCATGGCGGGTCTGATGTGCTCAGTGTGCGATCAGCTGTCTGGGTGTTGGTCACGAGGTCCGGGCTCAGGTTGTCAGACAGTGCATTAGTGCCCAGGTTAGACTATATATTTTGGGTGCATTCGAGTGCCGAGTAGGTTCTTACCTGAAGAACTCTTCAGGATATGAAGAATGAACGAGTCTGAGGCTCGAGCTCAGGCTTTTGTCTCTGGATTTTGTATCAGCGATGGCCGAGGAATGTTGGGGAGGCCTCATGGGCCATGGACGAAGATTCCCTCTCTGTGGATTTGGCCCGATCCCAATTGTTTTTCGTCAATCTGTGGGATGGGAGGACTCCTTTCAGATTTGTTACCTCAGGGGTCCCACCAAAATAGGAATTCCAAAGCAGAGCCCTGGGGAAGTGTGAAGGGACAACCCGAACTAAGGTTAAAATTTGGGCCTAGGGCCATGAAAGTCCAATATGTTGTCTCTCCATCCAGCCACTGAGAGGCCTTACCTGAGGACTGGGCTCATGCTGAGGGTCACAATGTGTGTTTGTGACCAATGTGGCCCGCAAGCATGGGCGGGTCCTCATATCCACACAGGTTTCAACTACACTGAACCTTAAACAACATGCCAAGCACAAGGTTTCTTGCCATGGGGAAAGAGTTCTGATTTCTGCATCATTTTCAAACCCGGGCCGTGATTGGAGATAAGGTCTAGGTTCTGAAGCCTGAAAACCGAGTTTGAGAAGAGATGATGACCTAAGGCCATGGCGGGTCCGATGTGCTCCGTGTGCGGCCAGCTGTCTGGGTGGGGCCAGGAGGTCCAGGCTCAGGCTGTGTCAGAAAGGGCATTAGTGCCCAGGTCAGCCTATATATTTGCGGTACAGCCGAATGGCGTGCAGGTTGATCCTCATTGGGGGTTTCTGGGTAGCCCCAGAGGGCAATGTTTTTCTTCTAGAGGGCAGGCAGAGTGCTGCATTGTAGTTCTGGATTGCCAAACTGGAGGGCTTGTGGGCCAGTAGTCTGAGGACAGAAGTCTGAGAACCCAAGCTAGACCTAGCTTTCTGGGTGAGACTGAATCAAGATCTCGTGCATCTGAAGTCAGGGCGAGGATCAGACGATCACTCAGGTTGTACTTTCTTTCCCTGATGGCCCCTTCTTGAAGGGAGGGTGGATCATGAAGCCATGGGGGTTTTCGCACGATGGGAGTTGTGAGAAGCTCCCAACTGCAAAGATTCTTCTTCAGGACAATTGAGACTTTGGTTGGCTACAGGACAATGATTCTGAGCAGGGTTCTAAGGATGGATGGCTGGGTAGCCCACCTCGCATTCCAATTGTCTCCAAGCAACAAGACAGGTTAGATCTGCTGGATCTGGGGGAGCAACCGAGGAGGCTGAGTTGAAAGGGACTCTCCCTTGGATGTGTCCTAATATGATTTTGCGTCTATGGAGACCTTGGAATGAAGCGGTGGCACTGTGGCCCTGAAGGGTGCTCCTAAAGAGCGGCTTTCACACAGCTCCATCGTGCAAGTTTCCGATGTGTAGATGAGATTTGTTCTGATGGGTGAGTCAAGAAACAGCCATATGCTGTTATCGAAATCCAGGCCTCTGAGGAGAGATGCCTGGATACCAAAGCAATGGATCTGATAGGTGCCTAAGGGCCTGTTCGTTCCCTTTTACTTCTGGGGACAACAGTCTAAGGGTCTGAGTGCTGGTAGGTGCTCAGATGGGCCCAGATTGCCCCTGTTTGTCCTTGGATGCCACAAATATTGGGATGGCCTCAGGGACTTTGGAGGTTTATCCTATTAGTTGGGTTGTGGCCATTAGAATGAGCACATACAATTCCCTTGGAGAGGGCAAGCACTGTCGTCAGGTTTGGCTCCAGGGGCCTGACCCTGTAGGGTGTGTAGACCAGGGCTGTTTGGACAGATGTCTGAAAACACAAACTCGGCTTATGTTTAGGGTCATAGGTATGGCAGGACTGATCTACAGACCATGAGGAGAAGACTTCGGGATATTAAAAAAGGGCGAGTGTGAAGCTCTTGCTCAAGATTTTGTCTCTGGATATCGTGTCACTCATGGTCGTGAAATTTCCGGGTGACTTCAAGGGAAATGGACGAGTCTTACTCTCTGGTTGTTTGGCCCCGACCAAAGAGTTTGTGGTCATTCTTTGTGATGGAAGAAGTCAGTTGCTCTGTTGTTGATTAGTTTTGTTTTGTTTTTCAACCTCAGGTGTCCCACCAAATGAGGGATTCCAGAGTAGAGCCCTGGGTAGGGGCGACTGGACAACCAGAAATCTGGTTAAGAATTAGGGCCTATGGTCATATCAAGCCCTTTATGACATCTAATGGTCCAGCCACTGAGAGGACGTACTAGAGTACAGGACTCACGCTGAGGGTCACAATGCGTGTTTATGCCCCCGTCGCACTCAAGAATGGGCGGGGGCCTCAGGGTGAATGCTGGTTTCTCCTACACTGAACGTTTGGACAGCAAGCCAACCACAAGGTTTCTTGCAATGGGTAAGGAAGACTTCTGATTTCTCCATCACAGTCACCCCTGGGCAGTGATTAGAGATATGGTCTAGGTTCCGAAGCCTGAAAAACTGAGGTAGGGAAGAGATGATGACCTAAGGCCATGGCGGGTCTGATGTGCTCAGTGTGCGGTCAGCTGTCCTGGTGTTGGTCAGGAGGTCCGGGCTCAGGTTGTGTCAGACAGTGCATTAGTGCCCAGGTTTGACTATATAATTTCGGCACATTCGAGTGCCGTGTCGATTTTTCCTCCTTTATGCTGCCTGGGCAGCTAATTAGGCAATATATTTTTTCTAGAGGGCAGGCAGAGTGCTTCATTGTCGGTCCGGAATTGCCAAACGTGAGGGCTTCCGCGCCAGGAGTGTGAGGACGGAAGTCTGAGATCACAAGCTAGACTACGGTATCAGGGTGGGGGCACGGCAGGTACCCCCTGCAGATCTGAACCTATATCACATGCCTTTGATGTCAAGGCGAGGATCAGACGTTGGCTCAGGTTGGAGTTTCTGTGCCTGATGGCCCCTTCATGAAGGGAGCGGAATCTCGAGGCCCTGGAGGTTTTTTCCCACGTTGGGAGTTGTGGGAAGCCCCCTTCAAGGATTCCTTCTGCGGGACAATTGAGACCTGTTGGACAGCTCCAGGACATCCCATAGGGAATGACTCCAGAGCACCGTTCCAGGATGGATGCCTGGGAAGCCAGCCTCGCATACCAATTGTCTCCTAGCAAAAAGACAGTTTAGATCTGAATGATCTGCGGGAGCTACCGGGGAGGCTGAGTTGAAATGGACTTTCCTGAGGATGGGTCCTAATGTGTGTTTGTGTCCATGAGGGCCTTGGAATGGGGCGGTGGCACCGGGACCCTGAAGTATTCTCCGAAGCTTTTGACATAGCTCCCATGCACACGTTTCCTTGTGGAGACGAGATTTGTTCTTATGGTGCCTCAAGAAAACCCCTATGCTGGTATTGGAATCCAGGCTTTTGAGGAGACATGCCTGTAAACTAAAGCAAAGAATCTGATAATGGCCTAGGGTCCTGTATGGTTCAATCTTCTTCTCTGGGGATATCCATCTATGGTATGAGTGGAGGTAGATGCTCAGCTGGTGTCAGACCGCACTTTTTTATACCGGGCGACCTATACTATTGGGATGGCCTCCGGGGCATTGGAGGGTTCTCCTAATTTATACGATTTTGGACAATGGAATGGGCAGAATTCCCATGGATTAGCTAGGCGCAGTCCAAATGTGAGGCTCCAGGGGCCCCAGCCTGGAGGGTGTATGGCCCAGGACTTTGAGGACAGAAGTCTGAAAACACAAACTCAGCTTAGGTTTGGGGACGTAGGTATGGCACGCGCGATCTACAAACCATGGGAAGAACTCTTCACGATATGAAGAATGAGCGAGTCTGAGGTGCTTGCTCAGGCTTTTGTCTCCGGATTTTGTATCAGCGATAGCCCTGGAATGTTGGGTAGGCCTCATGGGCCATGGACGAATCTTCCCTCTCTGTGGATTTGGCTCGATCCCAATTGTTTTTCGTCAATCTGTGGGATGGGAGGACTCCTTTAAGGTTTGTTACCTCAGGTGTCCCACCAAAAGAGGAATTCCAAAGCAGAGCCCTGGGGAAGAGTGAAGGGACAACCCGAACTATGGTTAAAAATTGGGGCCTAGGGGCATGGCAACCCCAATATGCTGTCTCTCCATCCAGCCACTGAGAGGCCTTACCTGAGGACTGGTCTCAGGCTGAGGGTCACAATGTGTGTTTGTGACCAACGTGGCCCGCAAGCGTGGGCGGAGCCTCATGGGCCACACTGGATTCAATGACACTGAACGATGGACCACATGCCAACCAAAAGGTTTCTGGCCATGGGGAAAGAGATCTGATTTCTGCATCATTTTCAAACCCGGGCAGTGATTGGAGATAAAGTCTAGGTTCTGAAGCCTGAACACCGAGGTTGAGAAGTGATGACGACCTACGGCCATGGCGGGTCCGATGTGCTCCGTGTGCGGCCAGCTGTCTGGGTGGGGCCAGGAGGTCCAGGCTCAGGCTGTGTCAGAAAGGGCATTAGTGCCCAGGTCAGCCTATATATTTGGGGTTCAGCCGAATGGAGTGCAGGTTGATCCTCATTTGGGGTTTCTGGATAGCCCCAGAGGGCAATGTTTTTCTTCTGGAGGGCAGGCACAGTGCTGCATTGTAGTTCTGGATTGCCAAACTGGAGGGCTTGTGGGCCAGTAGTCTGAGGACGGAAGTCTGAGAACCCAAGCTAGCCCTAGTTTCTGGGTGACGATATGGCAGGCACAATCTACAGAACTGAATCGAGATCTCTTGCATCTGAAGTCAGGGCGAGGATCAGACGATCGCTCAGTTTGGACTTTCTGTCCCTGATGGACCTTACTTGAAGGGGTGGGTGGATCACGAGGCCATGGGGTTTTTCCCACGATGGGAGTTGTAGAAGCTCCCAACTGCAAAAATTCTTCTGCAGGACAATTGAGACCTGTTGGTTGCTCCTGGCCAACGATTCTGAGCAGGGTTCTAAGGATGGATGGCTGGGTAGCCCACCTCACATTCCAATTGTCTCCAAGCAACAAGACATGTTAGATCTGCTGGATCTTGGGGAGCAACCGAGGAGGCTGAGTTGAAATGGACTCTCCCGTGGATGGGTCCTCATATGTCTTTGTGTAATGGAGACCTTGGAAAGAAGCGGTGGCACTGGGTCCCTGAAGGGTTCTCCTAAAGAGAGGCTTTCACACAGCTCATGGTGCACGTTTCCCATGTGTAGATGAGATTTGTTCAGATGGGTGAGTCAAGAAAAAGCCATATGCTGCTATTGAAATCCAGGCCTCTGAGGAGAGATGCCTGGAAACCAAAGCAATGGATCCGATAGGTGCCTTGGGGACTGTTCGTTCCTTTTTACCTCTGGGGACATCAGTCTACGTGTCTGAGTGCCAGTAGGTGCTCAGATCGGCCCAGATTGCCCTTGTTTGTCCTGGGAAGCCACAAATATTGGGATGGCCTCAGGGACTTTGGAGGTTTATCCTATTAATAGGGTTGTGGCCATTGGAATGGGCACACAGAATTCTCTTGGAGAGGGCAAGCACAGTCGTCAGGTTTGGCTCCAGGGGCCTGAGCCTGTAGGGTGTGTAGGCCAAGGTGTGTAGGCCAGGGCTGTTTGGACAGTTGTCTGAAAATTTTAACTTGTCTTATGTTTCGGTTCATAGGTATGCCACGACTGATCTACAGACCATGAGTAGAACTCTTCGGGATATGAAAAAGGGCGAGTGTGAGGCTCTTGCTCAAGTTTTTGTCTCTGGATATCGTGCCTTGGGGACTGTTCGTTCCTTTTTACCTCTGGGGACATCAGTCTACGGGTCTGAGGGCCGGTAGGTGCTCAGATGGGCCCAGATTGCCCCTGTTTGTCCTGGGAAGCCACAAATATTGGGATGGCCTCAGGGACTTTGGAGGTTTTTCCTATTAGTAGGGTTGTGGCCAGAAAGGACACCTCACATCACACAGAATGTACCCAAACTCTTGGGATTGGAACAAATCCTCAGAGAAGGATAGCCGTCCACAACCCATGAGGCCACGCCAGCATTCGACCCACATTGTTGACACAAATCCAGAGACAAAACCTGAGCAAGCACCTCAAACTCACCCTTTTTCATATCCCGAAGTGTTATCACGGTCTGTAGATTGGGCGTGCCATACCTATGTCCCCAATCCTAAGCGGAATTTGTGTTTTCAGACTTCTGTCCCCACAGGCCTGGCCCACACACCCACAAGGCTGGGCCCCTAGAGCCAAACTCAGAACTTTGCCTGCCCTCTCCAGGGGATTTCTGCCCATTCCATTGTCCACAACCCTATAGATTAGGAGAAACTCCAAAATCCCGAGGCCATTCCCAATATTAAAGGCTGCCCAGGACAAACAGGGGCGATCTGACACAAGCCGAGCAACTACCTCCCCTCAGATCCATAGACTCGTATCCCCAGGAAAGAGATTGAACCGGACAGGTACCTAGGCCCTAATCATATCCATTGCTTTTGTTTCCAGGCATCTCTCCTCAGAGGCCTGGTTTCCAATACCAGCATATGGGAGATTCCTTAGGCACTCATCAAAATAATTCTCTTCTCTACATAGGAAACGTACTCTTTAGAGCTCCATCAAAACCTACGGTTATGAATATCCCTCAAGGCCCCGGATCAAGCACCCCATTCCAAGGTCTCCATGGACACAAATGCACATTATGACCCATCCTCAACTCACCCATTTCAACACACCCGCCTCGGTTACTCCCCTAGATCCAGCAGATCGAACTTGCCTTGGCGCTATGAGACACCTGGAATGGGAGGCAGGCTGCCCAGGCATCCATCCTTAGAACCCTGCTCTGGAAAACTTCCTTATGGGATGTCCTGGAGCCATCCAGCAGGTCGCGACTGTCCCACGGAAGGAATCATTGCGGTTTGGAGCATCTCACAATTCCCATCGTGGGAAAACCTCCATGGCCTCGTGACACCCTCCCCTTCATGAAGGGGCCGTCATGGACAGAAACTCCAACCTGAGCCAACGTCTGATCCTAGCTCTGTCTTCAGGTACACGGGATCTCAAATCATCTCTGCAGAGGGTTCCTGCCGTCCCCTCACCCCGAAATCGAAGTCTGGCTTGTGTTCTCAGAATTTTTTCCTCACACTCCTGGTCCACAAGCCTTCCAGTTTGGGAATTCTGGAGCCACTATGTGGCACTGTGTCTTCCTTCCAGAAGAAAAACGTTGCCCTCTGGGGCTACCCAGTAACCACAAATGAGTACCAACCTGCACGAAACTCGACTGCACCCCAATGATAAAGTCTAGCCTGGGCACTAATTCCCTGTCTGCCACAGCCTGAGCCTGCACCTCCCAACCCACACTCAACAGCTGGCCGAACATTGAGTACATCAGTCACACCATGGCCTTAGGTCTTCATCTCTTCCCAACCTAAGTTTTCAGGCTTCAGATCCTAGACCTTAAATCCAATCACAGTCCAGGAGTGAAAGTGTTGCAGAAATTAGAACTCCTTCTTCCCCATGGCCAGAAAACTTGTGGTTGCCATACTGTGCAACGTTCAGTGTAGGAGAAACCAGCATGGTACATTAGGCCACGCCCTGACTTGAGGGGCTCCTTGGGCACAAAAACACATTGTGAAACTCAATGTGAGCCTGATGCTCAAGGAAGGCCTCTCAGTGTCTGGACCAAGAGCCCACATATGGGGCTTGCCATGTTCTTAGGTCCCAATGTTAACCAGAGTTCTTGTTCTCCAGTCGCCCCTCCCCAGGACTCTGCTGTGGAATCCCTCTTTTGGTGGACCACCTGAGGTAAAAAAAAAAAAAAAAAAAAAAAAAAACCGAAACGCCTCCTCCCTTCCTACAGAATGACCCCAAAATCTTGGGATTGGGTCAAATCCCCAGAAAGGGAGCCTCATCGATGGCCCATGAGGACACCCAGACATTCCATGGCAATCGGTGACACATATCCAGAAAAAAATAAGCATGAGCAAGCACCTCACTTTCGCCCTTTGTTCATATCCTGAAGAGTTCTCCTCACGGTCTATATATCGGGCCGGCCATACCTACAGACCCAAACCTAAGTGGAGTTTGTGTTTTCAGACTTTTGTTCAAATAGCCCTGGACCACACACGCTCCACACTTGGGTCCCTGGAGACACACCTCAGGACTGAGCTTCCCTTTCAAGAGAATTCTTCCCATTCCATTGGCCACAACCTTGCAAATTAGGAAAAACCTCCAAAGTTACCGAGGCCATCCCAATAGTGTAGGCCGCCCAGGACAAACAGGTGTGATCTCAAACCAGCTGAGCAACTACCTCCACTCAGACAAAAGATGTCCCCAGAGAAGAATCTTGAACCGGACAGGCTCCTAGGCCCTAATCAGATCCATTGCTTTGGTTTCCAGGCATCTCTCCTCAGAGGCCTCATTTCCAATACCAGCAAATGGTGGTTTCCTGAGGCACCAATAAGAACAAATCTCGTCTCCCCATGGAAAACTTGCTCATTGGAGCTTTGTTATCACCTCTGGTTAGGAGAATCCTTCAGGGCCCTGGTGCCACTGCCCCATACCAAGGTCTCAATGGACTCAAACCAACATTAAGACCATCCTCAGGAAAGTCCATTTCAACTCATTTAAGACCATCCTCAGGAAAGTCCATTCCAACTCAGCCCCCTCTGATGCTATCCCAAGCCAGCAGATCAAACGTTTCTTGTTGCTAGGAGACAATTGGAATTGAGGCTGTCTGCCCAGGCATCCATACTTAGAACCATGTTCTGGAAAAATACCTTATGACACGTCCTGGAGCCATCCAACAAATCTTAATTGTCCCACAGAAGGAATCCTTGCGGTTTGGAGCATCTCACAACTCCAATCGTGGGAAAACCCCCATGGCCTCATCATGCCCCCCCCCCTTCATGAAGGGGCCAACATGGACAGAAACTCCAACCAGAGCCAAAGTCTGATCCTCGACCTGACTTCATACTCATGAGATCTCAATTCAGCTCTGCAGAGTGTGCCTGCCATGTCCATTCCCCGAAACCTAAGCATAGCTTGTGTTCTCAGACTTCCGTCCTCACTCTCCTGGCCCACAAGTCCTCCAGTTTGGGAATTCCGAAGCCACAATGCAGCACTCTGCCTGCCCTCCAGAAGAAAAACCTTGCCCTATGCTGCTAATAAGAAACCCCAAATGATTATCGAATGCATGCCACTCGACTGTAAAGCAATTATACAGCCTACCCTGAATACTAATGCCCTGTCTGGCACAGCCTGAGACAAGACATCCCAAACGACACCTAGACAGCTGGCTCCAACCTGGACACAAGGGACCCGCTATGGCTGTAGTTCGTCATCTCTTCCCAACCTCGGTTTGCAGGCTTCAGAACCTAGACCTTATCTCCAATCACTGCCCAGGGGTGAACGTGATGCAGAAATTAGAATTCCTCCTTCCCCATGGCCAGAAACCTTGTGGTTGGCATGTTGTCCAACGTTCAATGTGGGAAAACCTGCATTGTCGGAAAGGCCCCGCCAGTGCTTGAGGGCCGCCTAGGGCACAGACATGCATTGTGACCTGTAGCGTGAGTCCTGTATTAAAGTAACGCCTCTCAGTGGCTGGACCAAGATCCTGCATATGGGGCTTGTCATATCCATAGGCCCCCAGGCTTAACCAGAGAGCGAGTATTCCAGTTGTCAGTACCCACTGCTATGCTCCAGAATCCCTCTACTGGGGGGACACATGAAGCAGAAAACAGGACTCTTCCCTTCCCACAGAATGACCCCAAACTCTTGGGGGCTGGGCAAACTACCAGAGAGGGAGACTTCTACGACCCATGAGGCAACTCCTACATTAAACGGCCATTGTGGACAAAATATCTAGAGACAAAAGACTGAGCGACTGCCTCCCTCTCACCCTTCTTTCATATCCAGAGGAGCTCCCCTCACGGACTGTAGATCAGGCCTGCCATAACCTCGGCCCCAAACCTGAGCTGAGTTTGGGTTTTTGGATGTCTGTCTGCATAGCCGTGGCCCACACCGCCACCAGGCTGGGGTCTCTGGAGCCACACCACAGAACTGTGCCTGCTCTCTCCTAAGAAACTGCCCGTTCCATTGGCCACAACTCTACAAAATAGTAGAAACCTCAAGGTCCCCAAGGACATCCCACTACCGCAAGCCGCACTGGACAAACAGGGGCATTATGACACCAGCTGAGCAACTACTACCTCCATGCAGACACACAGACTGATATCCGCAGAGACAGAAGATTGAACCAGACAGGCCCCTAGGCCCTATTATGAACGCTTGCTTTGGTGTCCAGGTATCACTCCTCAGAGGCCTGGGTTCGAAGACCAGCATATGGGGCTATCCTGAGGCACCAGACAGAACACCTCTCATCTCCACATGGAAAGCTTCCTTCTTGGAGTTGTGTCAAACCCTTCGGGTTGGAGAATCCTGCAGAGTCCCTTAGCTACTGCCACATTCCAAGGTCTCCATGGCCACCAACCCACATTATGACTCATCCTCAGGAAAGTCCATTTAAACTCAGCCTTCTGGGTAGCTCACCCAAGAGCCCGCAGATTGAGCGTGCCTTGTCTCGACCAGGCAATGGGAAGGTGAGTTGGCGTTTCTCGGCATCCATGCTTAGGCCCCTGCTCTCGAGTCTTTCTGTATGGGGCATCCTGTACCATCCAATAGTACTCGACTGTCCTGAAGAAGGAAACTTTGAAGATTGGAGCAGCTCACAACTCCCAGCGTAGGGAAACCTCCCTGGCCTCATGACGCCCCCGCCCCCTTCAGGAAGGGGCCGTCATGGACGCAAACTCCAGCTTGAGGCAACATCTGATACTCGCCCTGACCTCAGATGCATGAGATCTCGATTCAGCCTCTGCACAGTGGGCCCAAACCTCGTGTTACCTTGTATTTTCAGACTTCCTTCCTCACACTCCTTGCAAACATGTCCTCAAGACTTGGAATTCTGGAACCAAAATGTAGCCTATGCTGGCCCTCCAGAAGAAAAACGTTGCTCTATGGGGATCTCCATAAACCCCAAATGAGGATCAACCTGCTCGGTTCTCGACCTCACCCCAATTGGATTGTTCGGGTTGTCCATTCATCCCTCCCCAGAGCTCTGCTTTGGAATCCCTCTTTTGTTGGGACATCTGAGGTAACAAAACTAAAAGGACTCCTCTCATCCTTCAGATTGACCCAAAACAAGTGGGATTGGACCAAATTCACAGAGAGGAAGTCTCGGCCATGGCCCATGAGAAATCCCTGAGATTCCACAGCCATCGTTGACAACAAATTCAGAGACAAAAGTCTGAGCAAGCGCCTCACACTCGCTCCTTTGTCGTATCCCGAAGAGTTCTCCTCACGGTCCGTAGACCGGGCCTACTATACCTACTTTCCAAACCTAAGCCGAGTTTGTGTTTTCAGACTTCTGTCCCCACATTCCTGGCCCACAGACCCTTCAGGCTGGGGCCCCTGGAGCCACACATCAGGACTGTGCCTGTCCATACCACGGGAATTCTGCCCATTCCATTGTCCACAATCGTACAAATTAGGAAAAACCTCCAGAGTCCCCAAGGACATCCCAATAATGTAGGCCGCCCAGGACCAACAAGGGTCATCTGAAACCAGCTGAGCATCTACCTCTACTCAGCGTAGATGGATGTCCCCAGAGAAGAAGATTGAATCAGACAGGCCCCTAGGCCTGAATCAGATTCATTGCTTTCGGTTACAAGTATCTCTCCTCAGAGGCCTGGTTTCCAATATTAGCATATGGGGATTTCATGAGGCAGCAATCAGAACAAATCTCTTCTCCACATGGGAAAATTATCCTTTGAAGATGTATCAAAACCTCCAGTTAGAAGAATCCTTCAGGGCCTGTGTGCCACTGCCCCATTACAAGGTCTCCATAGACACAAAAACACATTAGGACCCATCCACAGGAGATTCCATTTCAACTGAGCCTATTCGGTTGCTCCGCGAGATCCAGCAGATCTAACTTGTCTTGTTGCTAGGAGACAATTGGAATGTGAGCTGGCCTACCCCGCCATCCATCCTTAAAACCCTGCTCGGAATCGTTCGCCTGGAGCCAACCAACAGGTCTCAATTGTCCTGCAGAAGAATCTTTGCAGTTGGGAGCTTCTCAGAACACCCATTGTGAGAGAACCCCCATGGCCACATGATACCCCCCCCGTTCATAAAGGGGCCATCAGGGACATAAGGTCCAACCTGAGCGATCGTCTGATCCTCACCCTGACTCAGATGCACGAGATCTCGGTTCAGGTCTGTATTTTGCCTGCCATGTCCTCACCAGAAAGCTAAGCCTAGCTTGTGTCCTCAGACTTCTCTCCACAGACTACTGGCTCACAAGCCCTCCAGTTTGGCAATCCAGAACAAAAATGCAGCACTCTACCTGCCCTGCAGAAGAAATACATTGCCCTCTGGGGCTACCTAGAAACCCCAAATGAAGATCAACCTGCACGACACTTGGCTATACCGAAAATATATAGGATGACCTGGGCAATAATGCCCTTTCTGACACAGCGTGAGCCTGGACCTCCTAGGCCCACCCAGACACCTGGCTACAAACTGAGAACTTCAGACCCCCCATGGCCTTAGGTCGTTATCCCTTCCCAACCTCAGTTTTCAGGCTTCAGAACCTAGAACTTATCTCCAATCACTGCCCAGGATTGAAAATGATGCAGAAATCAGAACTCCTTCCCGATGGCAGGAAAACTTGTGGTTGGCTTGTTGTCCATCGTTAAGTGTAGTGGAAACCAGTGTGTCTCTTGAGGCCCCGCCATTGCTCACGGTCCAGATAGGTAGCAAACACACATTGTGACCCTCAGCCTTAGCCCAGTCCTCAGGTAAGGCCTCTCAGAGGCTGGATGAAGAGACAGCATATTGGGCTTGCCATGCCCCTAGGCCCCAATTTTTAACCATAGTTCGTGTTGTTCCTTCACTCTTCCCCAGGGCTCTGCTTTGGAATTCCTCTTTTGGTGGGACACCTGATGTAACAACCCTGAAAGGAGTCCTCCATCCAAAAGATTGACGAAAAACAATTGGGATCGGGCCAAATCCACAGAGAGCAAGATTCGTCCATGTCCCATGAGGCCTCCTCGACATTCCACGGCCATCGCTGATACAAAATCCAGAGACAAAAGTCTGAGCAAGCGCCTCATACTCGCACTTTCTTCATATCCAGAAGATGTCTTCTCATGGTTTGTAGATCGGGACTGCCATACCTACGTCCCCAAACATAAGCTGAGTTTGTGTTTTCAGACTTCTGTCCTCAAAGTCTTGGGCCACACAACATCCAGGCTGCAGACCCTGGAGCCACATATTAGGACTGTGCCTACCGAATCCATGGGAATTCTGCCCATTCCATTGTCCAAAATCGTACAAATTAGGAGAACCCTCCAAAGTCCCTGAGGCCCTCCCAATAGTATAGGTCGCCCGGGATAAAAAAGGTCAGTCTGTCACCAGCTGAGCATCTACCTCCACTCATACCCTAGATGGATGTCCCCAGAGAAGAACATTGAACCAGACAGGACCCTAGGCCAAAATCGGATCCATTGCTTTGGTTTACAGGCATGTCTCCTCAAAACCCTGGATTCCAATACCAGCATTGGGGTTTTCCTGAGGCACCCATCAGAACAAACCTCGTCTCCACAAGGAAACTTGTGCATGGGAGCTATGTCAAAAGCTGAGGAGAATACTTCAGGGTCCCGGTGCCACCGCCCCATTCCAAGGCCCTCATGGACACAAACACACATTAGACCCATCCTCAGGAAAGTCCATTTCAACTCAGCCACCCCGATTGCTCCCGCAGAGCCATCAGATCTAAACTGTCTTGTCGCTAGGAGACAATTGGAATGCGAGGCGGGCTTCCCAGGCATCCATCCTCGAACGTTGGTCTGGACTCATCCTTATGGGATGTACTGGAGCTGTCCAACAGGTCTCAATTGTCCCGCAGAAAGTATCCTTGGAGGGGGCATCCCACCACTCCCAACGTGGGAAAACTTCCACGGCCTCGAGATTCGGCTCCATTTATGAAGGGGCCGTCATGAACAGAAATTCCAAGCTGAGCCAACGTCTGATCCTCGCTCTGACTTCAGATGCATGAGATATTGCTTCAGATCTTCAGGGGGTACATGCCGTGCCCTCGCCCTGAAACCCAAGGCTAGCTGTCCCTAGGACCCCATTTTAACCAGATTTCTGGTTGTCCAATCGCCCCTCCCCAGGGCTCTACTCTGGAATCCCTCATTTGGTGGGACACCTGAGGTTGAAAAACAAAACAAAACAACAACAACAACAACAACAAAAAACGGACTTCTTCCGTCCCACAGAATGACCCCAAACTCTTTGGATTGGGCCAAGCCCAGGGAGTAAGACTCGTCCATTTCCCATGAAGTCACCCGGAAATTTCATGACCATGAATGGCATGATATCCAGAGATAAATACTTGAGCAAGAGCCTCATACTCGCCCTTTTTTCATATCCCGAAGAGTTCTCCTCATGGTCTGTAGATCAGTCCTGCCATACCTATGACCCGAAACATAAGCCGAGTTTCTGTTTTCAGACAACTGTCCAAACAGCCCTGGCCTACACAGCCTACAGGCTTAGGCCCCTGGAGCCAACCTGAGGACTGTACTTGCCCTCTCCAAGGGAATTCTGTGTGCCCATTCCAATGGCCACAACCCTACTAAGAGGATAAACCTCCAAAGTCCCTGAGGCCATCCCAATAGTGGTGGCTTCCCAGGACAAACAGGAGCAATCTGAGCCCATCTGAGAACCTACCTGCACTCAGACTTGTAGACTGATATCCCCAGAGGTAAAAAGGAACGAACAGGCCCCTAGGCCCTAATCGGATCCATTGCTTTGTTTTCCAGGCATCTCTCCTCAGAGGCCTTGATTTCAATACCAGCATATGGCTGTTTCTTGACTCACCCATCAGAACACATCTCATCTACACATGGGAAACTTGCACGTGGGAGCGATGTCAAAGCCTCTGTTTAGGAGAAGCCTTCATGGCCCCAGTGCCACTGTGTCATTCCACGGTATCCATAGACACAAAAACACATAAGGACCCATCCACACGAGAGTCCATTTCAACTCAGCGTATTCGGTTGCTCCGCGAGATCCAGCAGATCTAACTTGTCTTGTTGCAAGGAGACAATTGGAATGCGAGGTGGGCTATCCAGCCATCCATCCTTAGAACCCTGCTCGGAATCGTTAGCCTGGAGCCAACCAAAAGGTCTCAATTGTCCTGCAGAAGAATCTTTGAAGTTGGGAGCTTCTCACAACTCCCATCGTGAGAAAACACCCATGGCCTCGTGATCCCTACCCCCCCTTCATGAAGTGGCCCTCAGGGGCATAAGGTCCAACCTGAGCGATCGTCTGATCCTCACCCTGACTTCAGATGCACGAGATCTCGGTTCAGATCTGTAGATTGTGCCTGCCATGTCCTCACCAAGAAACCTAAGCCTAGCTTGTGTCATCAGACTTCCATCCTCAGACTAATGGCCCACAAGCCCTCCAGTTTGGCAATCCAGAATTATAATGCAGCACTCTGCCTGCCCTCCAGAAGAAAAACATTGCCTTCTGGGGCTACCCACAAACCCCAAATGAAGATCACCCTGCACGCCACTTGGCTGTACCCAAAATATATAGGCTGACCTGGGCAATAATGCCCTTCTGACAGAGCCTGAGCCTGGACCTCCTGGCCCCACCCATACAGCTGGCCGCTCACTGAGCACATCGGACTAGCCATTGCCTTAGGTCCTTATCTCTTCCCAGCTTCGGTTTTCAGGATTTAGAACCTAGACCTTATCTCCAATCACTGCCCGTGTTTGAAAATGATGCAGAAATCAGAACTCTTTCCAGATGGCAAGAAACCTTGTGGTAGGCTTGTTGTATAATGTTCAGTGTAGTGGATACCAGTGTGTCCAATGAGGCCCCGCCATTGCTCGCGGGCCACATAGGTGGCAAACACACATTGTGACCCTCAGCCTGAGTCCAGTCCTCAGGTAAGGCCTCTCAGTGGCTGGATGAAGAGACAGCATATTGGGTTGCCATGCCCATAGGCCCCAATTTTTAACCATAGTTCGGGTTGTCCCTTCACTCTTCCCCAGGGCTCTGCTTTGGAACTCCTCTTTTGGTGGGACACCTGAGGTAACAACCCTGAAAGGAGTACTCCATCCAACAGATTGACGAAAAACAATTGGGATCGGACCAAATCCACAGAGAGGAAGATTCGTTCATGGCCCATGAGGCCTCCTCAACATTCAACGGCCATCGCTGAAACAAAATCCAGAGACAAAAGTCTGAGCAAGTGCCTCATACTCGCACTTTCTTCATATCCTGAAGATGTCTTCTCATGGTTTGTAGATCGGGCCTGCCATAACTACGTCCCCAAACATAAGCTGAGTTTGTGTTTTCAGACTTCTGTCCTCAAAGTCCTGGGCCACACACCATCCAGGCTGCAGACCCTGGAGCCACACATTAGGACTGTGCCTACCGAATCCATGGGAATTCTGCCCATTCCATTGTCCAAAATCGTACAAATTAGGAGAACCCTCCAAAGTCCCTGAGGCCCTCCCTATAGTATAGGTCGCCCGGGACAAAAAAAGTCAGTCTGTCACCAGCTGAGCATCTACCTCCACTCATAGCCTAGATGGATGTCCCCAGAGAAGAAGATTGAACCAGACAGGACCCTAGGCCAAAATCGGATCCATTGCTTTGGTTTACAGGCATGTCTCCTCAAAACCCTGGATTCCAATACCAGCATTGTGGTTTTCCTGAGGCACCCATCAGAACAAACCTCGTCTCCACAAGGAAACTTGTGCATGGGAGCTATGTCAAAAGCTGAGGAGAATACTTCAGGGTCCCGGTGCCACCGCCCCATTCCAAGGCCCTCATGGACACAAACACACATTAGACCCATCCTCAGGAAAGGCCATTTCAAATCTGCCACCCCGATTGCTCCCGCAGAGCCATCAGATCTAAACTGTCTTGTCGCTAGGAGACAATTGGAATGCGAGGCGGGCTTCCCAGGCATCCATCCTCGAACGTTGGTCTGCACTCATCCTTATGGGATGTACTGGAGCTGTCCAACAGGTCTCAATTCTCCCGCAGAAGGAATCCTTGGAGGGGGCATCCCACCACTCCCAACGTGGGAAAACCTCCACGGCCTCGATTTTCCGCTCCATTCATGAAGGGGCCGTCATGAACAGAAAATCCAAGATGAGCCAACGTCTGATCCTCGCTCTGACTTACAGATGCATGAGATATTGCTTCAGATCTTCAGGGGGTACATGCCGTGCCCTCGCCCTGAATCCCAAGTCTAGCTTGTGTTCTCAGACTTCCGTCCTCACACTCCTGGCCCCGAAGCCCACAAGTTTGGCAATTCCGGACCATCATTGCAGCACTCTGCCTGCCCTCTAGAAACAAAATAATGCCCAATTAGCTGCCCGGGCACATTAAATGAGAATAAACCTACACGGCACTCGAATGTACCCAAATTTATAGTCTAACCTGGGCAGTACTGCACTGTCTGACACACCCTGAGCCGGGGCCTCCTGAGCAACACCCAGACAGCTGACCGCACACTGAGCCCATAAGACCCGCAGTGGCCTTAGGTCATCATCTCTTCCCTACCTCAGTTTTCAGGCTTCAGAACCTAGACCTTATCTCCAATCACTGCCCAGGGGTGAGTGTGATGCAGAAATCAGAACTCCTGCTTACGCATGGCAAGAAACCTTGTGGTTGCCATGTTGTCCAACGTTCAGTGTAGGGGAAACCAGCATTCACCCTGAGGCCCCGCCCATTCTTGAGTGTGACGAGGGCATAAACACGCATTGTGACCCTTAGCGTGAGTCCTGTCCTCTAGTACGTCCTCTCAGTGGCTAGACCATTAGATGCCATAATGGCTTGACATGTCCCTAGGCCCCAAATTTAAACCAGATTTCTGCTTGTACAATCGCCAAGACCGCGGGCTCTACTCTGAACCCCTCATTTGGTGGGGTTTGAAAAACAAAACAAAAAAAAAAAACAAAAAACAAAAACAAAAACAAAACAAAACAAAAAAAACAAACGGACTTCTTCCATCCCACAGATGACCCCTAACTCTTTGGATTGGGCCAAACCCACAGAGAGTAAGACTCGTCCATTTCCCATTAAGACACCCGGATATTTCATGACCATGAATGGCACGATATCCAGAGATAAAAACTCGAGCAAGAGCCTCACACTCGCCCTTTTTTCATATCCCGAAGAGTTCTCCTCATGGTCTGTAGATCAGTCCTGCCATACCTATGACCGAAACATAATCCGAGTTTGTGTTTTCAGATACTGTCCAAGCAGCCCAGGCCTACTCACCCTACAGGCTCAGGCCCCTGGTGCCAACTTGAGGACTGTACTTGCCCTTTCCAAGGGAATTCTGTGTGCCCATTCCAATGGCCACAACCCTACTAATACAATAAACCTCCAAAGTCCCTGAGGCCATCCCAACAGTGGTGGTTTCCCAGGACAAACCGGATCAATCTGAGCCCATCTGAGAACCTACCTGCACTCAGATTCGTAGACTGATATCCCCAGAGGTAAAAAGGAACGAACAGGCCCCTAGGCCCTAATCGGATCCATTGCTTTGGTTTCCAGGCATCTTCCTCAGAGGCCTGGATTTCAGTACCAGCATATGTCTGTTTCTTGACTCACCCATCAGAACAAAACTCATCTACACATGGGAAACTTGCATGTGGGAGGTGTGTCAAAGCCTCTTTTTAGGAGAACCCTTCAGGGCCCCAGTGCCACCGCTTCATTCCAAGGTCTCCATAGACACAAAATCATATTAGGACACATGCACGGGAGAGTCCAATTCAACTCAGCTTATTCGGTTGCTCCGCGAGATCCAGCTGATCTAACTTGTTGCTAGGAGACAATTGGAATGCGAGGTGGCCTACCCCGCCATCCATCCTTGGAACCCTGCTCAGAATCATTGGCCTGGAGCCAACCAACAGGTCTCAATTTTCCTGCAGAAGAATCTTTGCAGTTGGGAGCTTCTCACAACTCCCATCGTGAGAAAACCCCATGGCCTCGTGATACCCCCCGCCTTCATGAAGGGGACATCAGGGACATAACGTCCAACCTGAGAAATAGTCTGATCCTCACCCTGACTTCAGATGCACGAGATCTCGATTCAGGTCTATATATTGTGCCTGCCATGTCCTCACCCAGAAACCTAAGCCTAGCTTGTGTCCTCAGACTTCGGTCCTCAGACTAATGGCCCACAAGCCCTCCAGTTTGGCAATCCAGAATTACAATGCAGCACTCTGCTTGCCCTCCAGAAGAAAATCATTGCCCTCTGGGACTAGCCAGAAACCCCAAATGAAGATCAACCTGCACGCCACTTGGCTGTACCCAAAATATATAGGCTGACGTGGGGAATAATGCCCTTTCTGACAGAGCCTGAGTCTGGACCTCCTGGCCCCACCCAGACAGCTTGCCGCTCACTGAGCACATAGGACCAGCCATTGACTTAGGTCGTTATCCTTCCCAACCTCGGTTTTCAGGATTCAGATCCTAGACCTTCTCTCCAATCACTGCCCAGGTATGAAAATGATGCAGAAATTAGAACTCCTTCCCAATGGCAAGAACCTTGTGGTTGGCTTGTTGTCCAACTTTCAGTGTAGTGGAAACCTGTTTGTCCGATGAGGCGCGCCATTGCTCGCGGGCTACATAGGTGGCAAACTCACATTGTGACCCACAGCCTTAGCCCAGTCCTCAGGTAAGGCCTCTCAGTGGCTGGATGAAGAGACAGCATATTGGGCTTGCCATGCCCATAGGCCCCAATTTTTAACCATAGTTCGGGTTGTCCCTTCACTCTTCCCCAGGGCTCTGCTTTGGAATTCCTCTTTTGGTGGGACACCTGAGGTAACAACCCTGAAAGGGTTACTCCATCTAACAGATTGAGGAAAAACAATTGGGATCGGACCAAATCCACAGAGAGGAAGATTCGTCCATGGCACATGAGGCCTCCTCGACATTCAATGGCCATCGCTAAAACAAAACCAGAGACAAAAGTCTGAGCAAGCGCCTCAGACTCGACTCGCTCATTCTTTATATCCTGAAGAGTTCTTCATATAAGAACCTACACGGCACTCGAATGCACCCAAAATATATAGTCTAACCTGGGCACTAATGCACTGTCTGACAACCTGAGCCCGGACCTCGTGACCAACACCCAGACAGCTGACCGCACACTGAGCACATCAGACCGGCCATGGCCTTAGGTCATCATCTCTTCCCTACCTCAGTTTTCAGGCTTCAGAACCTAGACCTTATCTGCAATCACTGCCCAGGGGTGAATGTGATGCAGAAATCAGAACTCTTCCTTACCCATGGCAAGAAACCTTGTGGTTGGCATGTTGTCCAACGTTCAGTGTAGGAGAAACCAGCATTCACCATGAGACCCCGCCCAACCTTGAGTGCGACGAGGGCATAAACACGCATTGTGACCCTCAGCGTGAGTCCTGTCCTCTAGTACTCCCTCTCAGTGTCTGGACCATTAGATGTCATAATGGGCTTGACATGTCCCTAGGCCCCAATTTTTATCCAGATTTCTGGTTGTCCAGTTGCCCCTCCCCAGGGCTCTACTCTGGAATCCCTCATTTGGTGGGACACCTGAGGTTGAAAAACAAAACAAAACAAATCAACAACAACAGAACAACGGAATCTTCCATCCCACAGAATGACCCCAAACTCTTTGGACGGGGCCAAACCCCCAGAGAGTAAGACCCATCCATTTCCCATGAAGTCACCCGGAAATTTCACGACCATGACTGACACGATATCCAGAGACAAAAACTTGAGCAAGCGCCTCACACTCGCCCTTTTTTCATATCCCGAAGAGTTCTCCTCATGGTCTGAAGATCAGTCCCGCCATACCTATGACCTGAAACATAAGCCGAGTGTGTTTTCAGACAACTGTTCCAACAGCTCTGGCCTACACACCCTACAGGCTCAGGCCTCTGAGGCCAAAGCTGAAGACTGTGCTTGCCCTCTCCAAGGGAATTGTATGTGCCCATTCCAATGGCCACAACCCTACTAAGAGGATAAACCTCCAATATTCCTGAGGTCATCCCAATAGTTGTGGCTTCCCAGGACAAACAGGGGCAATCTGAGCCCATCTGAGCACCTACCTGCACTCAGACCCGTAGACTGAATTCCCAGAGGTAATAAGGAACGAACAGGGCCCTAGGCACCTATAGGATCCTTTGCTTTGGTTTCGAGGCATCTCTCCTCAGAGGCCTTGATTTCAATAACAGCATATGGCTGTTTCTTGACTCACCATCAGAACAAATCTCATCTACACATGGGACATTTGCACGATGGAGCTGTGTGAAAGCCTCTGTTTAGGAGAATCCTTCAGGGCCCCAATGCCACCGCTTCATTGCAAGGTCTCCGTAGACACAAAATCATATTAGGTCACATCCACGGGAGAGTCCATTTCAACTCAGCCTCCTCGGTTGCTCCCCCAGATCCAGCAGATCTGACCTTTCTTGTTCCTTGGAGACAATTGGAATGCGATGTGGGATACCCAGCCATGAATCCTTAGAAACCTGCTCGGAATCGTTGTCGTGGAGCCAACCAACAGGTCTCAATTGTCCTGCAGAAGAATCTTTGCATATGGGATCTTCTCACAACTCCCATCGTCTGAAAACTTCCTTGGCCTCGTGATTCCCCCCCCCCCTTCAAGAAGGGGCCCTCAGGGACAGAATGTCCATCCTGAGCGATCGTCTAATCCTCGCCCTGAATTCAGATGCACGAGATCTAGATTCAGGTCTGTAGATTGGGCCTGCCATATCCTCACCCCGAAACAGAGGCCTAGCTTGGTTTCTCAGACCTTGGTCCTCAGACTACTGGTCCAAGCCCTCCAGTTTGGCAATCCAGAACTACAATACAGCACTCTGCCTGCCCTCCAGGAGAAAAACATTGCCCTCTGGGGCTACCCAAAAACCCCAAATGAGGAGCAACGGGGCACACCATTAGGCTGTACCCCAAATATATAGGTTGACCTGGGCACTAATGCCCTTTCTGACACAGCCTGATCCTGGCCCTCCAGCCCCACCGAGACAGCTGGCCGCACACTGAACACATCAGACCCGCCATGGCCTTAGCTCGTCATCTCTTCTCAACATCGGTTTTCAGGCTTCAGAACCTAGACCTTATCTCCAATCACGGCCCGGGTTTGAAATTGATGCAGAAATCAGAACTCTTTCCCCATGGCAAGAAAACTTGTGGATGGCATGTTGTCCAAAGTTCAGTGTAGTTGGAAACAGTGTGGCCCTTGAGGCCCCGCCCAAGCTTGTGGGCCACATTGGTCACAAACACACATTGTGACCCTCAGCCTGAGCCCAGTGATCAGGTAAGGCCTCTCAGTGGCTGGATGGAGAGACAACATATTGGGCTTGCCATGCCCCTAGGCCCAAATATTTAACCATATTTCGGGTTGTCCCTTCACTCTTCCCCAGGGCTCAGCTTTGGAATTCCTCTTTTGGTGGGACACCTGAGGTAACAAACCTGAAAGGAGTCCTCCCATCCAACAGATTGACAAAAAACAATTGGGATCGGGCCAAGTCCACAGAGAGCAAGATTCGTCCATGGCCCATGAGGCCTCCCCAGCCTTCAACAGCCATCGCTGATACAAAATCCAGAGACAAAAGCATGAGCATGCGCCTCAGACTCGCTCATTCTTTATATCCTGAAGAGTTCTTCATATAAGAACCTACACGGCACTCGAATGCACCCAAAATATATAGTCTAACCTGGGCACTAATGCACTGTCTGACAACCTGAGCCCGGACCTCGTGACCAACACCCAGACAGCTGACCGCACACTGAGCACATCAGACCGGCCATGGCCTTAGGTCATCATCTCTTCCCTACCTCAGTTTTCAGGCTTCAGAACCTAGACCTTATCTCCAATCACTGCCCAGGGGTGAATGTGATGCAGAAATCAGAACTCTTCCTTACCCATGGCAAGAAACCTTGTGGTTGGCATGTTGTCCAACGTTCAGTGTAGGAGAAACCAGCATTCACCATGAGACCCCGCCCAACCTTGAGTGCGACGAGGGCATAAACACGCATTGTGACCCTCAGCGTGAGTCCTGTCCTCTAGTACTTCCTCTCAGTGGCTGGACCATTAGATGTCATAATGGGCTTGACATGTCCCTAGGCCCCAATTTTTAACCAGATTTCTGGTTGTCCAGTCGTCCCTCCCCAGGGCTCTACTCCTGAATCCCTCACTTGGTGGGACACCTGAGGTTGAAAAACAAAATAATACAAATCAACAACAACAGAACAACGGAATTTTCCATCCCACAGAATGACCCCAAACTCTTTGGACGTTGCCAAACCCCCAGAGAGTAAGACACATCCATTTCCCATGAAGTCATCCGGAAATTTCACGACCATGACTGACACGATATCCAGAGACAAAAACTTGAACAAGAGCCTCACAATCGCCCTTTTTTCATATCCCAAAGTGTTCTCCTCATGGTCTGAAGATCAGTCCTGCCATACCTATGACCCGAAAAATAAGCCGAGTTTCTTTTTTTCAGAGAACTGTCCAAACAGCCCTGGCATACACACCCTACAGGCTCAGGCCCCTGGAGACAAACCTGACGACTGTGCTTGCCCTCTCCAAGGGATATGTATGTGCCCATTCCAATGGCCACAACCCTACTAATAGGAAAAACCTCCAAAGTCCCTGAGGCCATCCCAATATTTGTGGCTTCCCAGGACAAACAGGGGCAATCTGGGCCCATCTGAGCACCTACCGGCACTCAGACCCGTAGACTGATGTGCCCAGAGGTAAAAAGATCGAACAGGCCCATAGGCACCTATCGGATCCATTGCTTTGGTTTCCAGGCATCTCTCCTTAGAGATCCTTAGAACCCTTAGTACCCTTCTTTTGCGTCGTTCCTTATGGGGCATCCTTGAGCCATCCAACAGGTCTCGACTGTCCCACAGGATTCCTTGTGCATGGACCACCTCACACCTCATATGTAGGAAAGCTTCCAAGGTCACATGATGCCCCCAATCTTCATGAAGTCGGATCATGGAAACCTGAGCCAATGGCTGATCTTCGCCTTGACTTCAGATGCACGAGATCTTCATTAAGCTCTTCAGAGTGTTCCTGCTGTGCCCTCACCCCAAAACCTAAGCATAGCTAGTGTTCTCATACTTCCGTCCTCACTCTCCTGGACCACACGCCCTCCATTTTGGGATTTCCGATGACACAGTGCTGCACTCTGCCTGCCCTCTAGAAGAAAAACGTTTCCCTATGGGTCTACCCAGAAACCTCAAATGAGGATAAACCTGCATGCCACTCAACTGTACACCAATTATATAGTCTAGCCTGTGCACTAATGCCCTGTCTGACACAACCTGAGGCCTGAATTCCCAACCGACACCCAGACAGCTTGCCGTACACTGAGAACATCTGAACCGCCATGGCCTTAGGTTGCCATCTCTTTCCAACCTGGTTTTCAGGCGACAGAAACCTAGACCTTATCTCTACTCATTTCCCATGGGTGAACGTGAAGCAGAAATCATAACTCCTCCTTCCCTCTCGCCAGAATCTTGTGGTTGGCATCTTATCCAAAGTTCAGTGTAGGACCGCTGTAGGGCCTACAGGAGTAGTAGTAGGGCCCCTGAGGGTAGTGTAGGGTCCCTGAGGCCCTGCCCATGCTTAAGAGCTGCGGTGGGCACAAACACACATTGGGACCCTCTGTTTGAGCCCTGTCCTCAAGTAAAGCCTCTCAGTGGCTGGACCATGAGCCCGCATATGGGGCCTGCCATGCCCCAAGTCACCCAATCTTAACCAGAGGTAGAGACATCTAGTCACCCCTACTCAGGGCTCTGCTCAGGAATCCCTCTTTGGTGGGACATTTGAGGTAAGTAAACACAGAAAGGATTCCTCCCACCCACAGAATGACCCCAATCACTTGGGATCAGGCCATTCCCAGAGAGAAAAACTCCTCCATGTCCCATGAGGCCAGCCCGACATTCCACGGCCACTATTGATACAAAATCCAGAGACATAAGCCTCACCCTTAGGTCATAGCCCAAAAAATTCTCCTCATAGTCTGTAGATCGGGCCTGCCATACCTACGTCCCCAAACCGTGTTTTCAGACTTCTATCCTGACATCCCTGTCCCACACACCCTCCAGGCTGAGGCCCCTGGAGCCACACCTCAGGACTGTGCCTGCCCTCTCCAAGGAAATTCTTCCCATTCCATTGGCCACAACCCTACAGATTAGGAGAAACCTCCAAAGTCCCAGAGGCCATTCCAATAGTGTAGGCCGCCCAGTACAAAGAGGGGTGATCTCTCACAAGCTGAGCAACGACCTCAACTCACCCATAGACAGATATCCCAAGAGAAAGGTAATAAACTGGACAGGCCCCTAGAACGTATTTGGTTCCATTGCTTTTGTTTCTTTTTTCTTTTTTTTTTTTTAATTTTTATTTTTTATAAACATATATTTTTATCCCCAGGGGTACAGGTCTGTGAATCACCAGGTTTACACACTTCACAACACTCACCAAAGCACATACCCTCCCCAATGTCCATAATCCCACCCCCTTCTCCCAACCCCCCTCCCCCCGGCAACCCTCAGTTTGTTTTGTGAGATTAAGAGTCACTTATGGTTTGTCTCCCTCCCAATCCCATCTTGTTTCATTTATTCTTCTTCTACCCACTTAAGCCTCCATGTTGCATCACCACTTCCTCATATCAGGGAGATCATATGATAGTTGTCTTTCTCCGCTTGACTTATTTCGCTAAGCATGATACGCTCTAGTTCCATCCATGTTTTTGCAAATGGCAAGATTTCATTTCTTTTGATGGCTGCATAGTATTCCATTGTGTATATATACCACATCTTCTTGATCCATTCATCTGTTGATGGACATCTAGGTTCTTTCCATAGTTTGGCTATTGTGGACATTGCTGCTATAAACATTCGGGTGCATGTGTCCCTTTGGATCACTACATTTGTATCTTTAGGGTAAATACCCAATAGTGCAATTGCTGGGTCATAGGGCAGTTCTATTTTCAACATTTTGAGGAACCTCCATGCTGTTTTCCAGAGTGGCTGCACCAGCTTGCATTCCCACCAACAGTGTAGGAGGGTTCCCCTTTCTCCGCATCCTCGCCAGCATCTGTCATTTCCTGACTTGTTGATTTTAGCCATTCTGACTGGTGTGAGGTGATATCTCATTGTGGTTTTGATTTGTATTTCCCTGATGCCGAGTGATATGGAGCACTTTTTCATGTGTCTGTTCGCCATCTGGATGTCTTCTTTGAAGAAATGTCTGTTCATGTCTTCTGCCCATTTCTTGATTGGATTATTTGTTCTTTGGGTGTTGAGTTTGCTAAGTTCTTTATAGATTCTGGACACTAGTCCTTTATCTGATATGTCGTTTGCGAATATCTTCTCCCATTCTGTCAGTTGTCTTTTGATTTTTTTAACTGTTTCCTTTGCTGTGCAAAAGCTTTTGATCTTGATGAAATCCCAGTAGTTCATTTTTTCCCTTGCTTCCCTTGCCTTTTGCCTTGTTCCTAGGAAGATGTTGCTGCGGCAGAGGTCGAAGAGGTTGCTGCCCGTGTTCTCCTCAAGGATTTTGATGGATTCCTTTCGTACATTGAGGTCCTTCATCCATTTTGAGTCTATTTTTGTGTGTGGTGTAAGGAAATGGTCCAATTTCATTTTTCTGCATGTGGCTGTCCAATTTTCCCAGCACCATTTATTGAAAAGGCTGTCTTTTTTCCATTGGACATTCTTTCCTGCTTTGTCGAAGATTAGTTGACCATAGATTTGAGGGTCTATTTCTGGGCTCTCTATTCTGTTCCATTGATCTATGTGTCTGTTTTTGTGCCAGTACCATGCTGTCTTGATGATGACAGCTTTGTAATAGAGCTTGAAGTCCGGAATTGTGATGCCACCAACGTTGGCTTTCTTTTTCAATATCCCTTTGGCTATTCGAGGTCTTTTCTGGTTCCATATAAATTTTAGAATTATTTGTTCCATTTCTTTTAAAAAGATGGATGGTACTTTGATAGGAATTGCATTAAATGTGTAGATTGCTTTAGGTAGCATAGACATTTTCACAATATTTATTCTTCCAATCCAGGAGCATGGAACATTTTTCCATTTCTTTGTGTCTTCCTCAATTTCTTTCATGAGTACTTTATAGTTTTCTGAGTATAGATTCTGTGTCTCTTTGGTTAGGTTTATTCCTAGGTATCTTATGGTTTTGGATGCAATTGTAAATGGGATTGACTCCTTAATATCTCTTTCTTCTGTCTTGCTGTTGGTGTAGAGAAATGCAACTGATTTCTGTGCATTGATTTTATATCCTGACACTTTACTGAATTCCTGTATAAGTTCTAGCAGTTTTGGAGTGGAGTCTTTTGGGTTTTCCACATATAGTATCATATCATCTGCGAAGAGTGATAATTTGACTTCTTCTTTGCCGATTTGGATGCCTTTAATTTCCTTTTGTTGTCTGATTGCTGAGGCTAGGACCTCTAGTACGATGTTGAATAGCAGTGGTGATAATGGACATCCCTGCCGTGTTTCTGACCTTAGCGGAAAAGCTTTCAGTTTTTCTCCATTGAGAATGATATTTGCGGTGGGTTTTTCATAGATGGCTTTGATGATATTGAGGTATGTGCCCTCTATCCCTACACTTTGAAGAGTTTTGATCAGGAAGGGATGTTGTACTTTGTCAAATGCTTTTTCAGCATCTATTGAGAGTATCATATGGTTCTTGTTCTTTCTTTTATTGATGTGTTGTATCACATTGACTGATTTGCGGATGTTGAACCAACCTTGCAGCCCAGGAATAAATCCCACTTGGTCGTGGTGAATAATCTTTTTTATGTACTGTTGAATCCTATTGGCTAGTATTTTGTTGAGTATTTTCGCATCTGTTTTCATCAAGGATATCGGTCTATAGCTCTCTTTTTTGGTGGGATCCTTGTCTGGTTTTGGGATCAAGGTGATGCTGGCCTCATAAAATGAGTTTGGAAGTTTTCCTTCCATTTCTATTTTTTGGAACAGTTTCAGGAGAATAAGAATTAGTTCTTCTTTAAATGTTTGGTAGAATTCCCCCGGGAAGCCGTCTGGCCCTGGGCTTTTGTTTGTTTGGAGATTTTTAATGACTGTTTCAATCTCCTTACTGGTTATGGGTCTGTTCAGGCTTTCTATTTCTTCCTGGTTCAGTTGCGGTAGTTTATATGTTTCTAGGAATGCATCCATTTCTTCCAGATTGTCAAATTTATTGCCGTAGAGTTGCTCATAGTATGTTCTTATAATAGTTTGTATTTCTTTGGTGTTAGTTGTGATCTCTCCTCTTTCATTCATGATTTTATTTATTTGGGTCCTTTCTCTTTTCTTTTTGATAAGTCGGGCCAGGGGTTTATCAATTTTATTAATTCTTTCAAAGAACCAGCTCCTAGTTTCGTTGATTTGTTCTATTGTTTTTTTGGTTTCTATTTCATTGATTTCTGCTCTGATCTTTATGATTTCTCTTCTCCTGCTGGGCTTAGGGTTTCTTTCTTGTTCTTTCTCCAGCTCCTTTAGGTGAAGGGTTAGGTTGTGTACCTGAGACCTTTCTTGTTTCTTGAGAAAGGCTTGTACCGCTATATATTTTCCTCTCAGGACTGCCTTTGTTGTGTCCCACAGATTTTGAACCGTTGTATTTTCATTATCATTTGTTTCCATGATTTTTTTTCAATTCTTCTTTATTTCCCGGTTGACCCATTCATTCTTTAGAAGGATACTGTTTAGTCTCCATGTATTTGGGTTCTTTTCCAAACTTCCTTTTGTGGTTGAGTTCTAGCTTTAGAGCATTGTGGTCTGAAAATATGCAGGGAATGATCCCAATCTTTTGATACCGGTTGAGTCCTGATTTAGGACCGAGGATGTGATCTATTCTGGAGAATGTTCCATGTGCACTAGAGAAGAATGTGTATTCTGTTGCTTTGGGATGAAATATTCTGAATATATCTGTGATGTCCATCTGGTCCAGTGTGTCATTTAAGGCCTTTATTTCCTTGCTGATCTTTTGCTTGGATGACCTGTCCATTTCAGTGAGGGGAGTGTTAAAGTCCCCTACTATCATTGTATTATTGTTGATGTGTTTCTTTGATTTTGTTATTAATTGGTTTATATAGTTGGCTGCTCCCACATTGGGGGCATAGATATTTAAAATTGTTAAATCTTCTTGTTGCACAGACCCTTTGAGTATGATATAGTGTCCTTCCTCATCTCTTATTATAGTCTTTGGCTTAAAATCTAATTGATCTGATATAAGGATTGCCACTCCTGCTTTCTTCTGATGTCCATTAGCATGGTAAATTCTTTTCCACCCCCTCACTTTAAATCTGGAGGTGTCTTCGGGCTTAAAATGTGTTTCTTGGAGGCAACATATAGATGGGTTTTGTTTTTTTATCCATTCTGATACCCTGTGTCTTTTAACAGGGGCATTTAGCCCATTCACATTCAGGGTAACTATTGAGAGATATGAATTTAGTGCCATTGTATTGCCTGTAAGGTGACTGTTACTGTATATGGTCTCTGTTCCTTTCTGATCTACCACTTGTAGGCTCTCTCTTTGCTTAGAGGACCCCTTTCAATATTTCCTGTAGAGCTGGTTTGGTATTTGCAAATTCTTTCAGTTGTTGTTTGTCCTGGAAGCTTTTAATCTCTCCTTCTATTTTCAATGATAGCCTAGCTGGATATAGTATTCTTGGCTGCATGTTTTTCTCGTTTAGTGCTCTGAAAATATCATGCCAGCTCTTTCTGGCCTGCCAGGTCTCTGTGGATAAGTCAGCTGCCAATCTAATATTTTTACCATTGTATGTTACAGACTTCTTTTTCCCGGGCTGCTTTCAGGATTTTCTCTTTGTCATTGAGACTTGTAAATTTTACTATTAGGTGACGGGGTGTGGGCCTATTCTTATTGATTTTGAGGGGCATTCTCTGAACCTCCTGAATTTTGATGCTCGTTCCCTTTGCCATATTGGGGAAATTCTCCCCAATAATTCTCTCCAGTATACCTTCTGCCTCCCCCTCTCACTTTCTTCTTCTTCTGGAATCCCAATTATTCTAATGTTGTTTCGTCTTATGGTGTCACTTATCTCTCGAATTCTCCCCTCGTGGTCCAGTAGCTGTTTGTCCCTCTTTTGCTCAGCCACTTTATTCTCTGTCATTTTGGTCTTCTATATCACTAATTCTTTCTTCTGCCTCATTTATCCTAGCAGTTAGAGCCTCCATTTTTGATTGCACCTCATTAATAGCTTTTTGATTTCACCTTGGTTAGATTTTAGTTCTTTTATTTCTCCAGAAAGGGCTTTTATATCTCTCGAGAGGGTTTCTCTAATATCTTCCATGCCTTTTCGAGCCCCGGCTAGAACCTTGAGAATTGTCCATTCTGAACTCTAGATCTGACATATTACCGATGTCTGTATTGATTAGGGTCCCTAGCCTTCGGTTACTGCCTCTTGTTCTTTTTTTTGTGTTGAATTTTTACGTCTTGTCATTTTGTCCAGATAAGAGTAAATGAAGGGGCAAGTAAAATACTAAAAGGGTGGCAACGACCCCAGGAAAATATGCTTTAACCAAATTAGAAGAGATACAAAATCGTGAGTGGGGAGAAAGGGGATAAAAGAGGTTCAAAAAGGGAAGAAAGAAAAAAAAACAAAAAAAAAAAGAAAAAGAAAAAGAAAGGAAAAAGAATTTTTAAAAAAAGAAAACACCTAAGAAAAATGTAAAAAAATATATATATATTAGATAAACTAGTAAAAAATCGTTAAAAAAGAAAAAGGTAACAGTTAAAAAAAATTTTACCCGAATGCGAGAAAAAAAAAATGAAAAAGAAAAAAATTAAATTAACTGCAAGACTAAAAAAAATCACAGGAAAAAAGCCATGAGTTCCGTGCTTGGCTTTCTCCTCCTCTGGAATTCTGCTGCTCTCCTTGGTATTGAAACCGCACTCCTTGGTAGGTGAACTTGGTCTCGGCTGGATTTCTTGTTGATCTTCTGGGGGAGGGGCCTGTTGTAGTGATTCTCAAGTGTCTTTGCCCCAGGCGGAATTACACAACCGCCCTTACCCGGGGCCGGGGTGAGTTAATCCGCTCGGGTTTGCTTTCAGGAGCTTTTGTTCCCTGAGCGCTTTCGTGTAGAGTTCCAGAGGACGGGAATACAAATGGCGGCCTCCTGGTCTCTGGCCCGGAGGAGCCGAGAGCCCAGGGCCCCACTCCTCAGTGCGCCCTCAGAGAACAGCGCCCAGTTACTCCCGTCTGCCTGACCTCCGGGCCGCGCTCCGAGCTCACCGAGCCTGCGACCGGTTCAAGGTAACACGGAGCTGCGAGCTTACTGTCAGCTCTGTCTCTGTAGCCGGCTTTCCCGTTCCAATACCCGCAAGCTCTGCGACACTCAGACACCCCCGATCCTTCTGTGACCCTGCGGGACCTGAGGCCACGCTGACCCCGCGTGGGCTTCGCCCCGGGTTTTAGCCTCTGGAGCGATGTCCCTCAGCGGAACAGACTTTTTAAAAGTCCTGATTTTGTGCGCGGTTGCTCCGCCGCTTGCCGGGAGCCGGCCCCTCCCCCCGGGGTCTATCTTCCCGTCGCTTTGGATTCACTTCTCCGCCGGTCCTACCTTTCAGAAAGTGGTTGTTTTTTTCTGTTTCCAGAATTGCTGTTCTTCTTCTCTCTTCGATCTGCCGATGGATTTTCAGGTGTTTGCAATCTTTAGATAAGCTATCTAGCTGATCTCCGGCTAGCTGAAGCAGTCTTAGCTTGCTACTTCTCCGCCATCTTGACTCCTGATTCCCATTGCTTTTTGTTTCTAAGCATCTCTCCTCAGCGGCCTGTTTTCCAATAACAGCATATGGGGGATTCCAGAGATACCAATCAGAACAAATCTTGTCTCCACATGGGAAATTTATCCTTTGGAGCTCTGTAAAAAACCTCCAGTTAGGATAAAACCTTCAGGTTAACCGGAGCCACCGCCCTATTCCAAGGTCTCCATGGACACAAACCCGCATTATGACCATTCGACAGGAGAGTACATTTCACCTCAGCCCCGTTGATTACTCCCCCAGAGCCAGAATATCAAACCTGCCTTGTCGCTAGGAGACAACTGGAATGCAAAGCAGACTCTCTAGGCATCCATCGTTGGAATCCTGCTCTGGCGCCGTTCCATATGGGATGTCCTGGGAGCCTTCCAACAGACTTCACTGTCCTGCAGAAGGAATACTTGCAGATTGGAGCATCTCACAACTCCTATCGTGGGAAAACCTACATGGCTTCATGAGATGCTCCCCTTTATAAAGGGGCCATCATGGACAGAAACTCCAACCTGAGCCAACTTCTGATCCATTGCTTTGGTTTCTATGTATCTCTCCTCAGAGGCCTGGTTTCCAATATCAGATTATGGGGGTTTCCTAAGGAAACAATCAGAACAGATCTCATCTCCACATGAGAAACTTGCTCTTTGGAGCTGTGTCAATACCTCAGGATAGGAGGCTCCTTCAGGGCGCTGGCACCATGGCCCAATTCCAAGGTCTCCAAGGACACAAACTTACATTATGATCCATCCTCACGAGAGTCCATTTCAAATCAGCCCCCTCGGCTGCTCACCCAGAGCCAGCAGATCAAACCTGCCTTGTCACTAGGAGACAGTTGGAATGCGAGGTGGGCTGCCCAGGCATCCATCCTTAGAACCCTGCTCTGGAGAATTTGTTTATGGGACGTCTTGAATCCAACCAACCTGTCTTGACTGTCTCGCAGAATGAATCTTGTGGTTTGAAGCATCACACAATCCCACTGTGAGAAAACCTCCATTTCCTCATGATGCTCCACACCTTCATAAATGGGCCATCATGGACAGCAACTCCATCCTAAGCCAAAGTCTGATCCTCACCCTGAATTCAAAAAGCACGAGATCTCGATTCAGCACTTGAGAGTGTGCGCCTGCTGTGCCCCTCGCCCCGAAACCTAAGCCTAACTTGTGTTCGCAGACTTCCGTCTTCACAATCCTGGCCACACCCCTCCAGTTTGGCAATTCTGGAGACACAATGCAGCACTCTGCCTGCCCTCCAGAAGAAAAATGTTGCCCTATAGGGCTAACCAGAAAACGCCAAATGAGTAACAACCTGCATGCCACTCGACCATACCCCAATTATACAATCTAGCCTGTGCACTAAAGCCCTGTCTGACACAGCCTGAAGGCAGACCTCCAGTCCAACACCCAGACAGCTGGTCGTACACTGAGCATATCAAACCCACAATGGCTTTCGGCCATCATCTCTACCCAACCTCAGTTTTCACCTTCAGAACCTAGACCTTATCTCCACTCACTGCTCAGGAGTGAACGTGATACAAGAATCAGAACTTCTCCTTCGCCATGGCAAGAACCTTGTGGTTGGGCATGTTGTCCAACGTTCATAGTAGGAGAAAGCAGCATGGACTATGAGGCCCCACCTATCCCTGAGGGCTACAATTTGCACAAACACACATTGTGACCCTCAGCGTGAGCCCTATCCTCATGTAAAGCCTCTTAGTGACTGGAACAACAGCCCACATATGGGGCTTGCCAAGCCCCTAGTCCCCCCAATCTCAACCAGAGTTAGAGATGTCTAGTCACCCCTACTCAGGGCTCTGCTCTGGAATCCCTCTTTGGTGGGACACCTGAAGTAAAAAAAAAAAAAAATACAGAAAGGACTCTTCCCATCCACAGAATGATCCCAACCACTTGGGATCAGGCCAAATCACCAGGGAAAGACTTGTCCATGGCACTTGAGGACACCCCGACATTCCACGGCCACCGTAGGCACAAAATCCAGAGACAAGAGCCTGAGCAAACGCCACATACTCGCCCTTTGTTCATAGCCACAGAAAATTCTCACGGTCTGTAGATCGAGCCTTCATACATACATCCCCAAACCTAAGCTGAGTTTGTGTTTTCAGACTTCTGTCCCCACAGTCCTGGCCCACACACCATCCATGCTGGGGCCCCTGGAGCCACACCTGAGGACTGTGGCTTCCCTCTCCAGGGGAATTCTGCCATTTCCATTGGCCACAACCCTATAGATTAGGAGAAACCTCCAAACTCCCCGAGGCCATCCCAATAGTGTTGGCTGCCCAGGACAAACAGGGATGATCTTTCACAAGTTAGGAAACTACCTCCACTCAGACCCAGAGACAGATATCCCCATAGAATAAGATTGAACTGGACAGGCACTTAGGCCCTAATCAGATCCATTGCTTGGGTTCAAGGCATCTCTACCCAGAGGCCTCATTTCCAATACCAGCAAATGGTGGTTTCCTGAGGCACCAATAAGAACAAATCTCGTCTCCCCATGGAAAACTTGCTCATTGGAGCTTTGTTATCACCTCTGGTTAGGAGAATCCTTCAGGGCCCTGGTGCCACTGCCCCATACCAAGGTCTCAATGGACTCAAACCAACATTAAGACCATCCTCAGGAAAGTCCATTTCAACTCATTTAAGACCATCCTCAGGAAAGTCCATTCCAACTCAGCCCCCTCTGATGCTATCCCAAGCCAGCAGATCAAACGTTTCTTGTTGCTAGGAGACAATTGGAATTGAGGCTGTCTGCCCAGGCATCCATACTTAGAACCATGTTCTGGAAAAATACCTTATGACACGTCCTGGAGCCATCCAACAAATCTTAATTGTCCCACAGAAGGAATCCTTGCGGTTTGGAGCATCTCACAACTCCAATCGAGGGAAAAAACCCCATGGCCTCATCATGCCCCCCCCTTCATGAAGGGGCCAACATGGACAGAAACTCCAACCTGAGCCAAAGTCTGATTCTCGACCTGTCTTCAGACTCATGAGATCTCAATTCAGCTCTGCAGAGTGTGCCTGCCATGTCCATTCCCCGAAACCTAAGCTTAGCTTGTGTTCTCAGACTTCCGTCCTCACTCTCCTGGCCCACAAGCCCTCCAGTTTGGGAAATCCGAAGCCACAATGCAGCACTCTGCTTGCCCTCCAGAAGAAAAACTTTGCCCTATGATGCTAATAAGAAACCCCAAATGATTATCGAATGCATGCCACTCGACTGTAAAGCAATTATACAGCCTACCCTGAATACTAATTCCCTGTCTGGCACAGCCTGAGACAAGACATCCCAAACGACACCTAGACAGCTGGCTCCAACCTGGACACAAGGGACCCGCTATGGCTGTAGTTCGTCATCTCTTCCCAACCTCGGTTTGCAGGCTTCAGAACCTAGACCTTATCTCCAATCACTGCCCAGGGGTGAACGTGATGCAGAAATTAGAATTCCTCCTTCCCCATGGCCAGAAACCTTTTGGTTGGCATGTTGTCCAACGTTCAATGTGGGAAAACCTGCATTGTCGGAAAGGCCCCGCCAGTGCTTGAGGGCCGCCTAGGGCACAGACATGCATTGTGACCTGTAGCGTGAGTCCCGTATTAAATTAACGCCTCTCAGTGGGCTAGACCAAGATCCTGCATATGGGGCTTGTCATATCCATAGGCCCCCAGGCTTAACCAGAGAGCGAGTATTCCAGTTGTCAGTACCCACTGCTATGCTCCAGAATCCCTCTACTGGGGGGACACATGAAGCAGAAAACAGGACTCTTCCCTTCCCACAGAATGACCCCTAAACTCTTGTGGGCTGGACAAACTACCAGAGAGGGAGACTTCTACGACCCATGAGGCAACTCCTACATTAAACGGCCATTGTGGACAAAATATCCAGAGACAAAAGACTGAGCGACTGCCTCCCTCTCACCCTTCTTTCATATCCAGAGGGAGCTCCCCTCACGGACTGTAGATCAGGCCTGCCATAACCTCGGCCCCAAACCTGAGCTGAGTTTGGGTTTTTGGATGTCTGTCTGCACAGCCGTGGCCCATACCGCCTCCAGGCTGGGGTCTCTGGAGCCACACCACAGAACTGTGCCTGCTCTCTCCTAAGAAACTGCCCGTTCCATTGGCCACAACTCTACAAAATAGTAGAAACCTCAAGGTCCCCAAGGACATCCCACTACCGCAAGCCGCACTGGGCAAACAGGGGCATTATGACACCAGCTGAGCAACTACTACCTCCATGCAGACACACAGATTGATATCCGCAGAGACAGAAGATTGAACCAGTCAGGCCCCTAGGCCCTATTATGAACGCTTGCTTTGGTGTCCAGGTATCACTCCTCAGAGGCCTGGGTTCGAAGACCAGCATATGGGGCTATCCTGAGGCACCAGACAGAACACCTCTCATCTCCACATGGAAAGCTTCCTTCTTGGAGTTGTGTCAAACCCTTCGGGTTGGAGAATCCTGCATAGTCCCTTAGCTACTGCCACATTCCAAGGTCTCCATGGCCACCAACCCACATTATGACTCATCCTCAGGAAAGTCCATTTAAACTCAGCCTCTTGGGTAGCTCACCCAAGAGCCCACAGATTGAGCGTGCCTTGTCTCGACCAGGCAATGGGAAGGTGAGTTGGCGTTTCTCGGCATCCATGCTTAGGCCCCTGCTTTCGAGTCTTTCTGTATGGGGCATCTTGGAACCATCCAATAGTACTCGACTGTCCTGAAGAAGGAAACTTTGAAGATTGGAGCAGCTCACAACTCCCAGCGTAGGGAAACCTCCTTGGTCTCATGACGCCCCCACCCCCCTCAGGAAGGGGCCGTCATGGACGCAAACTCCAGCTTGAGGCAACATCTGATACTCGCCCTGACCTCAGATGCAGGAGATCTCGATTCAGCTTCTGCACAGTGAGCCCAAACCTCGTGCTACCTTGTGTTTTCAGACTTCCTTCCTCACACTCCTGGCAAACATGTCCTCAAGACTTGGAATTCTGGAACCAAAATGTAGCCCTATGCTGGCCCTCCAGAAGAAAAACGTTGCTCTATGGGGATCTCCACAAACCCCAAATGAGGATCAACCTGCTCGGTTCTCGACCTCACCCCAATTGGATTGTTCGGGTTGTCCATTCATCCCTCCCCAGAGCTCTGCTTTGGAATCCCTCTTTTGGTGGGACATCTGAGGTAACAAAACTAAAACGCCTCTCATCCTTCAGATTGACCCAAAACAAGTGGGATTGGACCAAATTCACAGAGAGGAAGTCTTGTCCATGGCCCATGAGGAATCCCCGAGATTCCACAGCCATCGTTGACAAACAATTCAGAGACAAAAGTCTGAGCAAGCGCCTCACACTCTCTCCTTTTGTCGTATCCCGAAGAGTTCTCCTCACGGTCTGTACACCGGGGCCTACCATACCTACTTTCCAAACCTAAGCCGAGTTGTTGTGTTTTCAGACTTCTGTCCCCACATTCCTGGTCCACAGACCCTTCAGGCTGGGGGCCCCTGGAGCCACACATCAGGACTGTGCCTGTCCATACCACGGGAATTCTGCCCATTCCATTGTCCCACAATCGTACAAAGTAGGAAATATCTCCAGAGTCCCCAAGGACATCCCAATAATGTAGGCCGCCCAGGACCAACAAGGGTCATCTGAAACCAGCTGAGCATCTACCTCTACTCAGCGTAGATGGATGTCCCCAGAGAAGAAGATTGAATCAGACAGGCCCCTAGGCCTGAATCAGATTCATTGCTTTCGGTTACAGGTATCTCTTCTCAGAGGCCTGGTTTCCAATATTAGCATATGGGGATTTCATGAGGCAGCAATCAGAAACAAATCTCTTCTCACACATGGGAAAAATTATCCTTTGAAGATGTATCAAAACCTCCAGTTAGGAGAATCCTTCAAGGCCTGTGTGCCACTGCTCCATTACAAGGTCTCCATAGACACAAAAACACATTAGGGGACCCATCCACAGGAGAGTCCATTTTCAACTGAGCCTATTCAGTTGCTCCGCGAGATCCAGCAGATCTAACTTGTCTTGTTGCTAGGAGACAATTGGAATGTGAGGTGGCCTACCCCGCCATCCATCCCTTAAAACCCTGCTCGGAATCGTTCGCCTGGAGGCCAACCCAACAGGTCTCAATTGTCCTGCAGAAGAATCTTTGCAGTTGGGAGCTTCTCAGAACTCCCATCGTGAGAGAACCCCCATGGCCACATGATAACCCCCCCCCCCGTTCATAAAGGGGCCATCAGGGACATAAGGTCCAACCTGAGCGATCGTCTGATCCTCATCCTGACTTCAGATGCACGAGATCTTGGTTCAGGTCTGTATTGTGCCTGCCATGTCCTCACCCAGAAAACCTAAGCCCTAGCTTGTGTCCTCAGACTTCTGTCCACAGACTACGGGCTCACAAGCCCTCCAGTTTGGCAATCCAGAACTACAATGCAGCACTCTACCTGCCCTGCAGAAGAAATACATTGCCCTCTGTTGCTACACTAGAAACCCCAAATGAAGATCAACCTGCACGACACTTGGCTATACCCGAAAATATATAGGATGACCTGGGCAATAATGCCCTTTCTGACACAAAGCCTGAGCCTGGACCTCCTAGGCCCACCCAGACAGCTGGCTACAAACTGAGAACTTCAGACCCCCCATGGCCTTAGGTCGTTATCCCTTCCCAACCTCAGTTTTCAGGCTTCAGAACCTAGAACCTTATCTCCCAATCACTGCCCAGGATTGAAAATGAATGCAGCAAGAAATCAGAACTCCTTCCCGATGGCAAGGAAACCTTGTGGTTGGCTTGTTGTCCATCGTTAAGCGTAGTGGAAACCAGTGTGTCTCTTGAGGCCCCGCCATTGCTCGCGGTCCAGATAGGTAGCAAACACACATTGTGACCCCTCAGCCTTAGCCCAGTCCTCAGGTAAGGCCTCTCAGTGGCTGGATGAAGAGACAGCATATTGGGCTTGCCATGCCCCTAGGCCCCAATTTTTAACCATAGTTCGTGTGTGTCCCTTCACTCTTCCCCAGGGCTCTGCTTTGGAATTCCTCTTTTGGTGGGACCACCTTTGTGGCTGTAACAAACCCTGAAAGGAGTCCTCCATCCAAAGATTGACGAAAAAACAATTGGGATCGGGGGCCAAATCCACAGAGAGCAAGATTCGTCCACATGTCCCATGAGGCCTCCTCGACATTCCACGGCCATCGCTGAAACACAAATCCAGAGACAAAAGCCTGAGCAAAGCGCCTCAGACTCGCACTATCTTCATATCCTGAAGATTTCTTCTCATGGTTTGTAGATCGGGCCTGCCATACCTACGTCCCCAAAAACATAAGCTGAGTTTGTGTTTTCAGACTTCTGTCCTCAAAGTCCTGGGGCCACACACCATCCAGGCTGGGGACCCTGGAGCCCACACTATTAGGACTATGTGCCTACCCAATCCATGGGAATTCTGCCCATTCCATTGTCCAAAATTGTACAAATTAGGAGGAGAACCCCCAAAGTCCCTGAGGCCATCCCAATAGTATAGGTCGCCCGGGACAAAAAAGGTCAGTCTGTCACCAGCTGAGCATCTACCTCCACTCATTACCCTAGATGGATGTCCCCAGAGAAGAAGATTGAACCAGACAGGACCCTAGGCCAAAATCGGATCCATTGCTTTGGTTTACAGGCATGTCTCCTCACAAAACCCTGGGATTCCAATACCAGCATTGGGGTTTTCCTGAGGGCACCCATCAGAACACAAACCTCGTCTCCACAAGGAAACTTGTGCATGGGAGCTATGTCAAAAGCTGCTTAGGAGAATACTTCAGGGTCCCGGTGCCACCGCCCCATTCCAAAGGCCCTCATGGACACAAAACACACATTAGACCCATCCTCAGGAAAGTCCATTTCAACTCAGCCACCCCCGGTTGCTCCCGCAGAGCCATCAGATCTAAAACTGTCTTGTCGCTAGGAGACAATTGGAATGCGAGGCGGGCTTCCCAGGCAATCCATCCTCGAACGTTGGTCTCTGGACTCATCCATATGGGATGTCCTGGAGCTGTCCAACAGGTCTCAATTGTCCCGCAGAAGGAATCCTTGGAGGGGGGCATCCCACCACTCCCAACGTGGGAAAAACCTCCACGGCCCTCGAGATTCGGCTCCCTTTATGAAGGGGCCGTCATGAACAGAAGAAAATCCAAGCTGAGCCAACGTCTGATCCTCGCTCTGACTTCAGATGCATGAGATATTGCTTCAGATCTTCAGGGGGGGTACATGCCGTCCCTCCTCGCCCTGAAACCCAAAGTCTTTAGCTGTCCCTAGGACCCCAATTTTTAACCAGATTTTATCTGTTTGTCCAATCGCCCTTCTCCCCAGGGCTCTACTCTGGAATCCCTCATTTGGTGGGGACCCCTGAGTTTGAAAAAACAAACAAAACAAAACAAACAACAACAACCAAAAAAACGGACTTCTTCCGTCCCCACAGAATGACCCCAAACTCTCGACTTGGATTGGGGCCAAACCCCCAGGGAGTAAGACTCGTCACATTTCCACATGAAGTCACACCCGGAAATTTCTATTTCATGACCATGAATGGCATGATATCCAGAGATAAAAAATTGAGCAAGAGCCTCACACTCGCCCTTTTTTCATATCCCGAAGAGTTCATCCTCATGGGCTGTAGATCAGTCCTGCCATACCTATGACCCGAAACATAAGCCGAGTTTCTGTTTCAGACAACTGTCCCAAACAGCCCTGGCCTACACCGCCTACAGGCTTAGGCCCATGGAGCCAAGCTGAAGGACTGTACTTTGCCCTCTCCAAGGGAAGGGAATTCTGTGTGTGCCATTCCAATGGCCACAACGCTACTATAGGATAAACCTCCAAAGTCCTGAGGCCATCCCAATAGTGGTGGCTTTCCAGGACAATACATAAAAGGAGCAATCTGAAGCCCATCTGAGAACCCTACCTGCACTCAGAATTGTAGACTGATACCCCCAGAGGTAAAAGGAACCAGAACAGGCCCTAGGCCCTAATCGGATCCATTGCTTTGTTTCCAGGCATCTCCTCAGAGGCCTGGATTTCA
>NW_025421669.1:0-100160 GCF_011764305.1 Mustela putorius furo
AAGCTAGGCATAGGTTTATCTGGGTGAGACCTCAATCGAGACCTCGTGCCTCTGACGTCAGGGCGAGAATCATTGGATCGCTCAGGGTTGGACATTCTGTCCCTGTTGTCCCCTTCTTGTACGGGGGGTGGATCACGAGGCCATGGGGGTTTTTCCCACGATGGGAGTTGTGAGTTGTGAGAAGCTCCCAACTGCAAAGAATCTTCTGCAGGACAATTGAGACCTGTTGGTTGGCTCCAGTACAACGATTCCGAGCAGGGTTCCAAGGATGGATGGCTGGGTAGCCCACTTCGCATTCCAATTGTCTCCAAGCAACAAGACAGGTTAGATCTGCTGGATCTGGGTGAGCAACCATGGAGGCTGAGTTGAAATGGACTCTCCCGTGGATGTGTCCTAATATGATTTTGTGTCTATGGAGACCTTGGAATGAAGCAGTGGCACTGGGGCCCTGAAGGGTTTTCCTAAAGAGAGGCTTTCACACAGCTCCATTGTGCAAGTTTCCCATGTGTAGATGAGATTTGTTCTGATGGGTGAGTCAAGAAACAGCCATATGCTGTTATTGAAATTTAGGCCTCTGAGGAGACATGCCTGGAAACCAAAGCAATAGATGGGATATGTGCCTAGGGGCCTGTTCGTTCCTTTTTACCTCTGGGCAGATCAGTCTACGGGTCTAGTGCAGGTAGGTGCTCAGATGGGCCCAGATTGCCCCTGTTTGTCCTGGGAAGCCACAAATATTGGGATGGCCTCAGGGACTTTGGAGGTTGATCCTATTAGGAGGGTTGTGGCCATTGGAATGGGCACACACAATTCGTTGTAGAAGGCAAGCACAGTCGTCAGGTTTGGCTCCAAGGGCCTGAGCCTGTAGGGTGTGTAGGCCAGGGCTGTTTGGACAGTTGTCTGAAAACACAAACTCGGCTTATGTTTCGGGTCATAGGTATGGCAGGACTGATCTACAGACCATGAGGAGAACTCTTCAGGATTGAAAAAAGGGCGAGTGTGAGGCTCTTGCTCAAGTTTTTGTCTCTGGATATCGTGTCACTCATGGTCGAGAAATTTCCGGGTGACTTCATGGGAAATGGACGAGTCTTACTCTCAGGGGGTTTGGCCCCGTCCAAAGAGTTTGGGGTCATTCTGTGGGATGGAAGAAGTCCGTTGTTCTATTGTTGTTGATTTGTTTTGTTTTGTTTAACAACCTCAGGTGTCCCACCAAATGAGGGATTCCAGAATAGAGCCCTGGGGAGGGGGGACTGGACAAACAGAAATCTGGTTAAATATTGTGGCCTAGGGCATGTCAAGCCCATTCTGACATCTAATGGTCCAGCCACTGAGAGGACGTACTAGAGGACAGGACTCACGCTGAGGTTCCCAATGCGTGTTTATGCCCTCGTCGCATTCAAGAATGGGTGGAGACTCAGGGTGAATGCTGGTTTCTCGTACATTGAACATTGGACAATATGCCAACCACAAGGTTTCTTGCCATGGGTAAGGAAGAGTTCTGATTTCTGCATCACAGTCACCCCTGGGCAGTGATTGGAGATAAGGTCTAGGTTCTGAAGCCTGAAAACAGAGGTAGGGAAGAGATGATGACCTAAGGCCATGGCGGGTCTGATGTGCTCAGTGTGCGGACAGCTGTCTGGGTGTTGGTCACGAGGTCCGGGCTAAGGTTGTCAGACAGTGCATTAGTGCCCAGGTTAGACTATATATTTTGGGTGCCTTAGAGTGCCGTGTAGGTTCTTATCTGAAGAACTCTTCAGGATATGAAGAATGAGCGAGTCTGAAGCACGAACTAAGGCTTTTATCTCTGGATTTTGTATCAGCGATGGCCGTGGAATGTTAGGGAGGCCTCATGGAACATGGACGAATCTTGCTCTCTGTGGATTTGGCTCAATCCCATTTGTTTTTCGTCAATCTGTGGGATGGGAGGACTCCTTTCAGGTTTGCTATAGGTGTCCCACCAAAAGAGGAATTCCAAAGCAGATCCCTGGGGAAGAGTGAAGGGACAATCCGAACTATGGTTAAAAATTGGGGCCTAGGTGCTAGGCAAGCCCAATATGCTGTCTCTCCATCCAGCCACTGAGAGGCCTTACCGGAGGACTGGGCTCAGGCTGAGGGTCACAATGTGTGTTTGTGACAAATGTGGCCCGCAAGCATGGGCAGGGCCTCGTGGACCTCACTGGTTTCAACAACACTGAACCTTGGACATCATGCCAACCACAAGGTTTCTTGCCATGGGGAAAGAGTTCTGATTTCTGCATCATTTTCAAACCCGGGCCGTGATTGGAGATAAGGTCTAGGTTCTGAATCCTGAAAACCGAGGCTGAGAAAGATGACGACCTAAGGCAATGGCAAGTCCGATGTGCTCAGTGTGCGGCCAGCTGTCTGGGTGGGACCACGAGGTCCAGGCTCAGGCTGTGTCAGAAAGGGCATTAGTGCCCATGTCAGCCTATATATGTGGGGTACAGCCGAATGGCGTGCAGTTTGATCCTCATTTGGGGATTCTGGGTATGCCTAGAGGGCAATGTTTTTCTTCTAGAGAACAGGCAGAGTGCTGCATTGTAGTTCTGGATTGCCAAACTGGAGGGCTGTGGGCCAGTAGTGTGAAGACGGAAGTCTGAGAACCCAAGCTAGGCCTAGGTTTCTGGGTGAGACCTGAATCGAGATCTCTTGCATCTGATGTCATGGCGAAGATCAGACAATCGCACAGGTTGGACATTCTGTCCGTGATGGTCCCTTCCAGAAGGGGGTGTGGATCACGAGGCCATGGGGGTTTTCCCACGATGGGAGTTGTGAGAAGCTCCCAATGCAAAGATTCTTCTGCAGTACAATTGAGACCTGTTGGTTGGCTCCAGGACAACGATTCCGAGCAGGGTCTAAGGATGGATGGCTGGGTAGCCCACCTCGCATTCCAATTGTCTGCAAGCAACAAGACAGGTTAGATCTGCTGGATATGGGGGAGCAACCGAGGAGACTGCGTTGAAATGGACTCTCTCGTGGATGTGTCCTAATATGATTTTTTGTCTATGGAGACCTTGGAATGAAGTGGTGGCACTGGGCCCTGAAGGGTTCTCCTAAAGAGAGGCTTTCACACAGCTCCATCGTGCAAGTTTCCCATGTGTAGATGAGATTTGTTCTGATGGTTGAGTCAAGAAACTGCCATATGCTGTTATTGAAATCCATTCCTCTGAGGAGAGATGCCTGGAAACCAAAGCAATGGATCGGATAGGTGCCTAGGGGCCTGTTCGTTCCTTTTTACCTCTGGGGACATCATTCTACGGGTCGGAGTGCCGGTAGGTGCGCAGATGGGCCCAGAATGCCCCTGTTTTTCCTGGGAAGCCATAAATATTGGGGTGGCCTCAGGGACTTTGGACGTTTATCCTATTAGTAGGGTTGCGGCCATTGGAATGGGCACATACAATTCCCTTGGAGAGGGCAAGCACAGTCGTCAGGTTTGGCTCCAGGGGCCTGAGCCTGTTGGGTGTGTAGGTCAGGGCTGTTTGGACAGTTGTCTGAAAACACAAACTCGGCTTATGTTTCGGGTCATAGGTATGGCAGGACTGATCTACAGACCATGAGGAGATCTCTTCGGGATATGAAAAAAGGGCGAGTGTGAGGCTCTTGCTCAATTTTTTGTCTCTGGATATCGTGTCACTGATGGTCGTGATATTTCCGGATGACTTCATGGGAAATGGACGAGTCTTACTCTCTGGGGGTTTGGCCCCGTCCAAAGAGTTTGGGGTCATTCTGTGAGATGGAAGAAGTCCGTTGTTGTGGTGGTTGATTTGTTTTGTTTTGTTTTTCAACCTCAGGTGTCCCACCAAATGAGGGATTCCAGAGTAGAGCCCTGGGGAGTTTTCACTGGACAACCAGAAATCTGGTTAAAAATTGGGGCCTAGGGACATGTCAAGCCCATTATGACATCTAATGGTCCAGCCACTGAGAGGATTTACTAGAGGTCAGGAATCACGCTGAGGGTCACAATGCGTGTTTATGCCCTCCTTGCACGCAAGAATGGGCGTGACCTCAGGGTGAATACTGGTTTCTCCTACACTGAACGTAGGACAACATGCCAACCACAAGGTTTCTTGCCATGGGTAAGCAGGAGTTCTGATTTCTGCATCACAGTCACCCCTGGGCAGTGATTGGAGATAAGGTCTAGGTTCTGAAGCCTGAAAACTGAGGTAGGGCAGAGATGATGACCTAAGGCCATGGCGGGTCTGATGTGCTCAGTGGGCAGTCAGCTGTCTGGGTGTTGCTCAGGAGGTCCTGGCTCAGGTTGTGTCAGACAGTGCATTACTGCCCAGGTTAAACTATATAATTTGGGTACTTTCGAGTACCGTGTAGGTTTATTCTCATATATGTGCCCGGACAGCTCATTAGGCAATATATTTTTTCTAGAGGGCAGGCAGAGTGCTGCAATGATGGTCTGGAATGGCCAAACTTGTGGGCTTCGGGGCCAGGAGTGTGAGGATGGAAGTCTGAGAACACAAGCTAGACTTGGGTTTCAGGGCGAGGGCACTGCATGTACCCCCTGAAGATCTGAAGCAATATCTCATGCATCTGAAGTCAGAGCGAGTATCAGATGTTGGCTCAGCTTGGATTTTCTGTTCATGACGGTCCCTTCATGAAGGGAGCGGATTCTCGAGAGCGTGGAGGTTTTCCCACGTTGGTAGTGGTGGGATACCCCCTCCAAGGATTCCTTCTGAGGGACAATTGAGACCTGTTGGACAGCTGCAGGACATCCCATATGGATGAGTCGAGACCAACGTTCGAGGATGGATGCCTGGGAAGCCCGCCTCTCATTCCAATTGTCTCCTAGCGACAAGAGAGTTTAGATCTGATGGCTCTGCGGGTGCAACCGGGGTGGCTGAGTTGAAATGGACTTTCCTGAGGATGGGTCTAATGAGTGTTTGTGTCCATGAGGGCCTTTCAATGGGGCGGTGGCACCGGGACCCTGAAGCATTCTCCTCAGCTTTTGACATAGCTCCCATGCACACGTTTCCTTGTGGAGATGAGTTTGGTTCTGATGGGTGCCTCAGGAAAACCACAATGCTGGTATTGGAATCCAGGGTTTTGAGGAGACATGCCTGTAAACCAAAGCAATGGATCCGATTTTGGCCTAGGGTCCTGTCTGGTTCAATCTTCTTCTCTGGGCACATCCATCTCGGGTATGAGTGGAGGTAGATGCTCAGCTGGTTCAGACTGACCTTTTTTGTCCCGGGCGACCTATACTATTGGGATGGCCTCAGGGACTTTGGAGGGTTCTCCTAATTTGTACGATTTTGGTAATGGAATGGGCAGAATTCCCATGGATTGGGTAGGCACAGTCCTAATGTGTGGCTCCAGGGTCCCCAACCTGGATGGTGTGTGACCCAGGACTTTGAGGACAGAAGACTGAAAACACAAACTCAGCTTATGTTTGGGGACGTAGGTATGGCAGGCCTGATCTACAAACCATGAGAAGACATCTTGAGGATATGAAGATAGTGCGAGTCTGAGGCTCTTGCTCAGGCTTTTGTCTCTGGAGTTTGTTACAGCGATGGCCGTGGAATGTGGAGGAGGCCTCATGGGCCATGGACGAATCTTGCTTTCTGTGGATTTGGCCCGATCCCAATTGCTTTTCGTCAATCTGTTGGATGGAGCACTCCTTTCAGGTTTGTTACATCAGGTGTCCCACCAAAAGAGGAGTTCCAAAGCAGAGCCCTGGGGAAGAGTGAAGGGACAACCCGAACTATTGTTAAAAATCGGGGCCTAGGGGCATGACTAGCCCAATATGCTGTCTCTTCATCCAGCCTCTGAGAGGTCTTACCTGAGGACTGGGCTAAGGCTGAGGGTCACAATGTGTGTTTGCCACCTATGTGGCCCGCTAGCAATGGCGGGGCCTCATTGGACACACTGGTATCCACTACACTGAACATTATACAACAAGCCTACCACAAGGTTTCTTGCCATCGGGAAAGAGTTCTGATTTCTGCATCATTTTCAAACATGGGCAGTGATTGGAGATAAGGCCTAGGTTCTAAATCCTGAAAACCGAGGATGGGAAGAGATAACTACCTAAGGCAATGGCTGGTCCCATGTGCTCAGTGAGCGGCCAGCTGTATGGGTGGGGCCAGGAGGTCAAGTCTCAGCCTCTGTCAGAAAGGGCATTATTGCCAAGGTCAGCCTATAAATTTTGGGTACAGCTAAGTGGCGTGCAGGTTGATCTTCATTTGGGGTTTCTGGGTAGCCCCAGAAGGCTATGTTTTTCTTTTGGAGGGCAGGCAGAGTGCTGCATTATAATTCTGGATTGCCTAACTGGAGGGCTTGTGGGCCATTAGTCTGAGGATGGAAGTCTGAGGACACAAGCTAGGCTTAGGTTTCTGGGTGAGGACATGGCAGGCACAATCTACAGATCTGAACCGAGATCTCGTGCATCTGAAGTCATGGTGAGGATCAGACGATCGCTCAGGTTGGACCTTATATCCCTGAGGGCCACTTCATGAATGTGGGGGGGATCACGAGGCCATGGGTGTTTTCTCACGATGGGAGTTGTGAGAAGCTCCCAACTTCAAATATTCTTCTGCAGGAGAATTGAGACCTGTTGGTTGGCTCCAGGCTAACGATTCCGAGCAGGGTTCTAAGGATGGATGGCTGGGTAGCCCACCTCGCATTCCAATTGTCTCCTAGCAACAAGACAAGTTAGATCTGCTGGATCTCGCGGAGCAACCGAATACGCTGAGTTGAAATAGACACTCCTGTGGATGGGTCCTAATGTGTTTTTGTGTCTATGGATACCTTGTAATGACACGGTGGCACTGGGGACATGAAGGGTTCTCCTAAACAGAGGCTTTGACATCACTCCCACGTGCAAGTTTCCCATATGTAGATGAGATTTATTCTGGTGGGTGAGTCAAGAAACAGCCATATGCTGGTACTGAAATCCAGGCCTCTGAGGAGAGATGCCTGGAAACCAAAGCAATGGACCCGATTAGGGCCTAGGGGCCTTTTCGTTCCTTTTTACCTCTGGGGATATCAATCTACAAGTCTGAGTGCAGGTAGGTCTCAGTTGGGCTCAGATAGCTCCTGTTTGTCCTGGGAAGCCACCACTATTGGGATGGCCTCAGGGACTTTGGAGATTTATCCTATTAGTAGCGTTGTGTCCATTGGAATGGGCACACAGATTTCCCTTGGAGAGGGCAAGTACATTCCTCAGCTTGGCTCCAGGGGCCTAAGCATGTAGGCTGTGTATGCCAGGGGTGTTTGGACAGTTGTCAGAAAACAGAAACTCGGCATATGTTTTGGGTCATAGGTATGGCAGGTCTGATCTACAGACCATGAGGAGAACTCTTCGGGATATGAAAAAAAGGCGAGTGTGAGGCTCTTGCTCAAGTATTTATCTCTGGATATCATGCCATTCATGGTCATGAAATGTCCGTGTGACTTCATGGGAAATGGACGAGTCTTACTCCCTGGGGGTTTGGCCCAATCCAAAGAGTTTGGGGTCATTCTGTGGGACGGAAGAAGTCCGTTTTTTGTTGTTGTTTTGTTTTGTTTTGTTTTTCAAACTCAGTTGTCCCACCAAATGAGGGATTCCAGAGTAGAGCCCTGGGGAGGGGCGATTTGACAAGGAGAAATCTGGTTACAATTGGGTCCTAGGGACAGCTAGACTTGGGTTTCAGGGCGAGGGCACGGCATGTACCCCCTGAAGATCTGAAGCAATATCTCATGCATCTGAAGTCACAGCGAGGATCAGAAGTTGGCTCAGCTTGGATTTTCTGTTCATGACGGCCCCTTCATGAAGGGAGCGGATTCTCGAGAGCGTGGAGTTTTTCCCACGTTGGGAGTGGTGGGATGCCCCCTCCAAGGATTCCTTCTGCGGGATAATTGAGACCTGTTGGACAGCTCCAGGACATCCCATATGGATGAATCCAGACCAACGTTCGAGGATGGATGCCTGGGAAGCCCGCCTCGCATTCCAATTGTCTCCTAGCGACAAGAGAGTTTAGATCTGATGGCTCTGCGGGAGCAACCGGGGTGGCTGAGTTGAAATGGACTTTCCTGAGGATGGGTCTCATGTATGTTTGTGTCCATGAGGGCCTTGGAATGGGGCGGTGGCACCGGGACCCTGAAGTACTCTCCTCAGCTTTTGACATAGCTCCCATGCACAAGTTTCCTTGTGGTGACGAGGTTTGTTCTGATGGGTGCCTCAGGAAAACCCCAATGCTGGTATTGGAGTCCAGGGTTTTGAGGAGAAATGCCTGTAAACCAAAGCAATGTATCCGATTTTGGCCTAGGGTCCTGTCTGGTTCAATCTTCTTCTCTGGGGACATCCTTCTAGGGTATGAGTGAATGTAGAATCTCAGCTGGTGTCAGACTGCCCTTTTTTGTCCCGGGCGAACTATACTATTGGGATGGCCTCAGGGACTTTGGAGGGTTATCCTAATTTGTACGATTTTGGACAATGGAATGGGCAGAATTCCCATGAATTGGGTAGGCACAGTCCTAATGTGTGGCTCCAGGGTCCCCAGCCTGGAGGATATGTGGCCCAGGACTTTGAGGACAGAAGTCTGAAAACACAAACTCAGCTTATGTTTGGGGACGTAAGTATGGAGGGCCGATATACAAATCATGAGAAGACATCTTCAGGATATGAAGATAGTGCGAGTCTGAGGTGCTTGCTTAGGCTTTTTTCTCTGGATTTTGTATCAGCGATGGCCGTGGAATGTCGAGGAGACCTCATGGGCAATGGACGAATCTTTCTCACTGTGGATTTGGCCCGATCCCAATTGTCTTTCGTCAATCTGTTGGATGGAGGACTCCTTTCAGGGTTGTTACATCAGGTGTCCCACCCAAAGATGAATTCCAAAGCAGAGCTCTGGGGAAGAGTGTAGGGACAACACGAACTATGGTTAAAAATTGGGGCCTAGGGGCATGGCAAGCCCAATATTCTGTCTCTTCATCCAGCCACTGAGAGGACTTACCTGAGGACTGGGCTAAGGCTGAGGGTCACAATGTTTGTTTGCTACCTATCTGGACCGCGAGCAATGGCGGGGCCTCAAGGGACACACTGGTTTCCACTACACTGAACGTTGGACAACAAGCCAACCGCAAGTTTTCCTGCCATCGGGAAGGAGTTCTGATTTCTGCATCATTTTCAAACCTGGGCAGTGATTGGAGATAAGGTCTAGGTTCTGAAGCCTGAAAACTGAGGTTGGGAAGGGATAACGACCTAAAGCCATGGGGGGTCCGAAGTTCTCAGTTTGTAGCCAGCTGTCTGGGTGGGCCTAGGAGGTCCAGGCTCAGGCTGTGTCAGAAAGGGCATTATTGCCCAGGTCATCCTATATATTTTGGGTATAGCGAATTGTCGTGCAGGTTGATCTTCATTTGGGGTTTCTAGCTATCCCAGAGGGCAATGTATTTCTTCTGCAGGGCAGGTAGAGTGCTGCATTGTAGTTCTGGATTGCCAAACTGGAGGGCTTGTGACCAAGTAGTCTGTGTACAGAAGTCTGAGGACACAAGCAAGGCTTAGGTTTCTAGGTGAGGACATGGCAGGCACAATCTACAGACCTGAACCGAGATCTCGTGTATGTGAAGTCAGGGTGAGGATCAGATGATATTTCAGGTAGGACCTTGTGTCCCTGATGGACCCTTTATGAAGGGGGGGGGATCATGTGGCCATGGGCGTTATCTCACGATGCGAGTTCTGAGAAGCTCCCAACTGCAAAGATTCTTCTGCAGGACAATTGAGACCTGTTGGTTGGCTCCAGGCCAACGGTTCGGAGGAGGGTTTTAAGGATGGATGGCGTGGTAGGCCACCTCACATTCCAATTGTCTCCTAGCAACAAGACAAGTTAGATCTGCTGGATCTCGAGGAGCAACCGAATACACTCAGTTGAAATGGACTCTCCTGTGGATGGGTCTTAATGAGTTTTTGTGTCTATGGAGACCTTGTAATGGGATAGTGGCACACAGGCCCTGAAGGGTTCTCCTATGGAGGTTTTGAGACATCTTCAAAGGATAATTTTCCCATGTGGAGAAGAGATTTGTTCTGATTGCTGCCTCATGAAATCCCCATATGCTAATATTGGAAACCAGGCCTCTGAGGAGAGATACCTGTAACCGAAAGCAATGAATCTGATTCAGGCCTAGGGGCCTGTCTGATTCAATCTTCTTCTCTGGGGACATCCATCTACGCTGAGTAGAGGTAGGTGCTCAGCTGGTTTCAGATGACCCTTGTTTGTCCTGGGCGGCCTACATTATTGGGATGTCCTTGGGGTCTCTGGAGGTTTTTCCTAATTTGTACGATTGTGGACAATGGAATGCGCAGAAATCCCGTGGTATGGACAGGCACAGTCCTGATGTGTGGCTCCAGGGGCCCCAGCCTGAAGGGTCTGTGGGCCAGGAATGTGGGGACAGAAGTCTGAAAACACAAACTCGGCTTAGGTTTGGGAAGTAGGTATGGCAGGCCCGATCCACAGACCGTGAGGAGAACTCTTCGGGATACGACAAAAGAGCGAGTGTGAGGCGCTTGCTCAGACTTTTGTCTCTGGATTTGTTGTCAACGATGGCTGTGGAATCTCGGCGAGGCCTCATGGGCCATGGACGAGACTTCCTCTCTGTGAATTTGGTCCAATCCCAATTGTTTTGGGTCAATCTGAAGGATGGGAGGAGTCCTTTTAGTTTTGTTACCTCAGGCGTCCTACCAAAAGAGGGATTCCTAAGCAGAGCTCTGGGGAGGGATGAATGGACAACCCGAACAATCCAATTAGGGTGAGGTCGAGAACCGAGCAGGTTGATCCTCATTTGGGGTTCATGGAGATCCCCATAGAGCAACGTTTTTCTTCTGGAGGGCCAGCATAGGGCTGCATTTTGGTTCCATAATTCCAAGTCTTGAGGACATGTTTGGCAGAAGTGTGAGGAAGGAAGTCTGAAAACACAAGGATGCACGAGGTTTGGGCCCACTGTGCAGAGGCTGAATCGAGATCTCCTGCATCTGAGGTCAGGGCAAGTATCAGATGTTGCCTAAAGCTGGAGTTTGTTTCCGTGACGGCCCCTTCCTGAAGGGGGTGGGGGCGTCATGATGCCAGGGAGGTTTCCCTACGCTGGGAGTTGTGAGCTGCTCCAAACTTCAAAGTTTCCTTCTTCAGGACAGTCGAGTACTATTGGATGGTTCCAGGATGCCCCATACAGAAAGACTCGAGAACAGGGGCCTAAGCATGGATGCCGAGAAACGCAAACTCCCCTTCCCATTGACTGGTCGAGACAAGGCACGCTCAATCTGCGGACTCTTGGGTGAGTTACCCAGAAGGCTGAGTTTAAATGGACTTTCCTGAGGATGAGTCATAATGTGGGTTGGTGGCCATGGAGACCTTGGAATGTGGCAGTAGCTAAGGGACTCTGCAGGATTCTCCAACCTGAAGGGTTTGACACAACTCCAACAAGGAAGCTTTCCATGCGGAGATGAGAGGTGTTCTGTCTGGTGACTCCGGATAGCCCCATATGCTGGTCTTCGAACCCAGGCCTCTGAGGAGTGATACCTGGACACCAAAGCAAGAGTTCACAATAGGGCCTAGGGGCCTGTCTGGTTCAATCTTCTGTCTCTGCGGATATCAGTCTGTGTGTCTGCATGGAGGTAGTAGTTGCTCAGCTGGTGTCATAATGCCCCTGTTTGTCCAGTGCGGCTTGCGGTAGTGGGATGTCCTTGGGGACCTTGAGGTTTCTACTATTTTGTAGAGTTGTGGCCAATGGAACGGGCAGTTTCTTAGGAGAGAGCAGGCACAGTTCTGTGGTGTGGCTCCAGAGACCCCAGCCTGGAGGCGGTGTGGGCCACGGCTGTGCAGACAGACATCCAAAAACCCAAACTCAGCTCAGGTTTGGGGCCGAGGTTATGGCAGGCCTGATCTTCAGTCCGTGAGGGGAGCTCCTCTGGATACGAAAGAAGGGTGTGAGGGAGGCAGTCGCTCAGTCTTTTGTCTCTGGATATTTTGTCCACAATGGCCGTTTAATGTAGGAGTTGCCTCATGGGTCGTAGAAGTCTCCCTCTCTGGTAGTTTGTCCAGCCCCCAAGAGTTTGGGGTCATTCTGTGGGAAGGGAAGAGTCCTGTTTTCTGCTTCATGTGTCCCCCCAGTAGAGGGATTCTGGAGCATAGCAGTGGGTACTGACAACTGGAATACTCGCTCTCTGGTTAAGCCTCGGGGCCTATGGATATGACAAGCCCCATATGCAGGATCTTGGTCCAGCCACTGAGAGGCGTTACTTTAATATGGGACTCACGCTACAGGTCACAATGCATGTCTGTACCCTAGGCGGCCCTCAGGCACTGGCGGGGCCTTTCCAACAATGCAGGTTTTCGCACATTGAACGTTGGACAACATGCCAACCACATTGTTTCTGGCCATGGGGAAGGAGGAATTCTAATTTCTGCATCACGTTCACCCCTGGGCAGTGATTGGAGATAAGGTCTAGGTTCTGAAGCCTGAAAACCGAGGTTGGGAAGAGATGACAAACTACAGCCATAGCGGGTCCCTTGTGTCCAGGTTGGAGCCAGCTGTCTAGGTGTCGTTTGGGATGTCTTGTCTCAGGCTGTGCCAGACAGGGCATTCGTATTCAGGGTAGGCTGTATAATTGCTTTACAGTCGAGTGGCATGCATTAGATAATCATTTGGGGTTTCTTATTAGCAGCATAGGGCAAAGTTTTTCTTCTGGAGGGCAGGCAGAGTGCTGCATTGTGGCTTCGGAATTCCCAAACTGGAGGGCTTGTGGGCCAGGAGAGTGAGGACGGAAGTCTGAGAACACAAGCTAGGCTTAGGTTTCGGGGAATGGACATGGCAGGCACACTCTGCAGAGCTGAATTGAGATCTCATGAGTCTGAAGTCAGGTCGAGGATCAGACTTTGGCTCAGGTTGGAGTTTCTGTCCATGTTGGCCCCTTCATGAAGGGGGGGGGGCATTATGAGACCATGGGTGTTTTCCCACTATTAGAGTTGTGAGATGCTCCAAACCGCAAGGATTCCTTCTGTGGGACAATTAAGATTTGATGGATGGCTCCAGGACGTCTCCTAAGGTATTTTTCCAGAACAGGGTTCTAAGTATGGATGCCTGGGCAGACAGCCTCAATTCCAATTGTTCCCTAGCAACAAGAAACGTTTGATCTGCTGGCTTGGGGTCGCATCAGAGGGGGCTGAGTTGGAATGGACTTTCCTGAGAATGGTCTTAAATGAGTTAAAATGAACTTTCCTGAGGATGGTCTTAATGTTGGTTTGAGTCCATTGAGACCTTGGTATGGGGCAGTGGCACCAGGGCCCTGAAGGATTCTCCTAACCAGAGGTTATAACAAAGCTCCAATGAGCAAGTTTTCCATGGGGAGACGAGATTTGTTCTTATTGGTGCCTCAGGAAACCACCATTTGCTGGTATTGGAAATGAGGCCTCTGAGGAGAGATGCCTGGAAACCAAAGCAATGGATCTGATTAGGGCCTAGGGGCCTGTCCGGTTCAATATTCTTCTCTGGGGACATCTTTTGTCTGAGTGGAGGTAGTTGCTCAGCTGGTTTGAGATCACACCTCTTTGTCCTGGGCGGCCTACACTTATGGGATGGCCTCGGGAACTTTGGAGGTTTTTCCTAATTTGCAAGGTTGTGGCCAATGGAATGGGAAGAATTCTCTTGAAAGGGAAGCACAGTCCTGAGGTGTGGCTCCAGGGACCCAAGTGTGGAGCGTGTGTGGTCCAGGGCTATTTGGTCAAAAGTCTGAAAACACAAACTCCACTTAGGTTTGGGTCTGTAGGTATGGCCGGCCCGAAATATAGACCGTGAGGAGAACTCTTCGGGATATGAACAAAGGGCGAAAGTGAGGTACTTGCTCATGCTTATTTTTTTCTGGATATGTGTCAACGATTGCCATGGAATGTCCGGGGGTCCTCATGGTCCATCGATGAGGCTCCCTTTCTGGGGATTTGACCCAATCCCAAGAGTTTGGGGTCATTCTGTGGGAAGGGAGGAGGCCTTTCTGTTTTTTTTTTTTTTTTACCTCAGGTGGACCACCAAAAGAGGGATTCCACAGCAGAGTCCTGGGGAGGGGCGACTGGACAACCAGAACTCTGGTTAACATTGGGACCTAAGAACATGGCAAGCCCCATATGTGGGCTCTTGGTCGAGACACTGAGAGGCCTTCCTTGAGCATAGGGCTCACATTGAGTTTCACAATGTGTTTTTGTGCCCAAGGAGCCCCTCAAGTCAGGGCGTGGCCTAATGTACCATGCTGATTTCTCCTACACTGATCGTTGCACAATATGGCAACCACAAGTTTTCTGGCCATGGGGAAGGAGGAGTTCTAATTTCTGCAACACTTTCACTCCTGGACTGTGATTGGATTTAAGGTCTATGTTCTGAAGCCTGAAAACTGTGGTTGGGAAGAGATGAAGACCTAAGGCCATGGTGTGACTGATGTGCTCAGTGTTCGGCCAGCTGTTGAGTGTGGGTTGGGAGGTGCAGGCTCAGGCTGTGGCACACAGGGAATTAGTGCCCAGGCTAGACTGTATCATTGGGGTGCAGTCGAGTTTCGTGCAGGTTGGTACTCATTTGTGGTTACTGGGTAGCCCCAGAGGGCAATGTTTTTCTTCTGGAAGGAAGACACAGTGCCACATAGTGGCTCCAGAATTCCCAAACTGGAAGGCTTGTGGGCCCGGAGTGTGAGGAAAAAATTCTGACAACACAAGCCAGACTTAGATTTCGGGGTGAGGGGACGGCAGGAACCCTCTGCAGAGATGATTCAAGATCCCGTGTACATGAAGACAGAGCTAGGATCAGACGTTGGCTCAGGTTGGAGTTTCTGTCCATGACGGCCCCTTCATGAAGGGGAGGGTGTCACGAGGCCATGGAGGTTTTCCCACGATGGGAATTGTGAGATGCTCCAAACCGCAATGATTCCTTCCGTGGGACAGTCGAGACCTGCTGGATGGCTCCAGGACATCCCATAAGGAAGTTATCCAGAGCAGGGTTCTAAGGATGGATGCCTGGGCAGCCTGCCTCCCATTCCAGGTGTCTCATAGCGCCAAGGCAAGTTCGATCTGCTGGATCTAGGGGAGTAACCGAGGCGGGTGTGTTGAAATGGTTGAGTTGAGGATGGGTCATAATGTGCATTTGTGTCCATGGAGACCTTGGAATGGGGTGCTTGATCCGGGGCCTTGAGGGATGTTCATAACAGGAGGTTTTGATGGAGCTCTAAAGAGTACGTTTCCTATGTAGAGAAGAGAATTGTTTTGATGAGTGCCTAAGGAATCTCCCATATGCTGGTATTGGAAACCAGGCCTCTGAGGAGAGATGCCTGGAAACAAAAGCAATGGATATGATTAGGGCCTAGGTGCCTGTCTGGTTCAATCTCTTTCCTGGGAATACGTGTATATGGATCTGAGGGGAGGTAGTTGCTCGGCTTGTGTCAGATCGCCCCTGTTTGTCCTGGGCAGCCTATAATATTGGGAATGGCCACGGGACTTTGGAGTATCTCCTAATCTATAGGGTTGTGGCCAATGGAATGGGCAGAAATCCCCTGGAGAGGGCAGACACAGTTCTGAGTTTGGCTCTAGGGGCCCAGCCTTGAGGGTGTGTGGGCCAGGCCTGTGGGGACAGAAGTCTGAAAACACAAACTCCGCTTAGGATCAGGGACATAGGTATGGCACGCTCAATCTACAGACCGTGATAACACTTCGGGATATGAAAAAGGGTGAGTTTGAGGTGCTTGCTCAGGTTTTGTCTCTGGATTTGGGTCAACAATGTGGGTCGAATGCTGGCGTGGCCTCATGGGTTGTGGACAACTTTCCTTCTCTGAGGATTGGACCCAATCCCAAGAGTTTGGGTACATTCTGTTGGATGGGAAGAGTCCTTTCTGTTTTTTACTTTATTTTATGTACCTCATGTGTGCCAATAAAAGAGGGATTCCAGAGCAGAGTCCTTGGGAGGGACACCTGGATAACCCCACCTCTGTTTAATTTGGGGGGCATAGGGGCATGGAAAGTCCAATATGTGGGCTCTTGATTCAGACACTGAGAGGTCTTCCTTGAGGACAGGGCTCATGCTGAGGGTCACAATGCCTATTTGTGCCCAACAAGGCCCTCAAGCATGGGAAGGGCCTCATGGGCCACGCTGGATTCTCCTACACTGAACGTTGGAGAATATGCCAACCACAAGGTTTCCGGCCATGGCGAAGGAAGAGTTGTGATTTCTGCATCACGTTCACCCCTGGACAGTGATTGGAGTTTAGGTCTAGGTTCTGAAACCCGAAAACCGAGGTTGGGAAGAGATGAAGACCTAAGGACTTGATGGGTACAATGAGTTCAGTGTGTGGCTAGCTGTTGAGCGTAGGTCTGGAGGTGTGGGCTCATGCTGTTTCAGACAGGGCATTAGACAGGGTAGACTGTATATTTAGGGTGCAGTCGAGTGGCGTTCAGTTGATCCTCATTCGGGTTTCTAGGTAGCTCCATAAGGCAACGTTTTTCTTCTGGAGGGAAGGCAGAGTGCTGCATTGTGGCCCCAGTATTGCCAAAATGTAGGGCTTTTGGCCCAGGGGTGTGAGGACGGTAGTCTGAGAACACAAGCTAGGCTTAGTTTTTGGGGTGAGGGCACAGAAGGCACACTCTGCAGAGCTGAATCAAGATCTCATGCACCTGAAGCCAGGGCGAATATCAGACGTTTGCTCAGGTTGGAGTTTCTGTCCATGATGGCCCCTTTATAAAGTGGAGTGTCTCAAGAGGCCATGAAGATTTTCCCACAATGGGAGTTGTGAGATGCACCAGACTGCAAAGATTCCTTCTGTGGGACACTTGAGACCTGTTGGATGGCTCTAGGATGTCCCATATGGAACGACTCCAGAGTAGGGTTCTAAGGATGGATGCCTGGGCAGCCCGCCTCCCATTCTAGTTGTCTCCTAGCAACAAGGCAGGTTTGATCTGCAGGCCCTGGGGGAGAAACCAAGGGGGATGAGTTGACATGGACTCTACCGAGGATAGATCATAATGTGGGTTTAAGTCCATGGAGACCTTGGAATGGGGTGCTTGATCCGGGGCCCTGAAAGATTCTCCTAAACAGAGGTTTTTATAGAGCTCCAAAGAGTACATTTCCTATGTGCAGACGAGATTTTTCTATGAGTGCCTCAGTAATCCCCCATATGCTGGTATTGGTAACCAGGCCTCTGAGGAGAGATGCCTGGAAACAAAAGCAATGGATCTGATTAGGGCCTAAGTGCCTGTCCAGTTCAATCTTATTCTATGGGGATATCTGTCTCTGGGTCTGAGTGGAGGTAGTTTCCTAACTTGTGAAAGATCATCCCTGTTTGTCCTGGGCAGCCAACACTATTGGGATGGCCTCGGGGAGTTTGGAGGTTTCTCCTAATCTATAGGGTTGTGGCCAATGGAAATGGCGGAATTCCCCTGGAGAAGGAAGCCACAGTCCTCAGGTGTGGCTCCAGGGGCCCCAGCTTGGATGGTGTGTGGGCCAGGACTGTGGGAACAGAAGTCTGAAAACACAAACTCAGCTTAGGTTTGGGGATGTATGTATGAAGGCTCGATCTACAGACCGTGAGAATTTTCCGGGTTATGAACAAAGGGCGAGTATGTGGCGTTTGCTCAGGCTTTTGTCTCTGGATTTTGTGCCTACGGTGGCCGTGGAATTTCGGGGTGTCCTCAAGGGCCATGGACAAGTCTTTCTCTGGTGATTTGGCCTGATCCCAAGTGGTTGGGATAATTCTGTGGATGGGAAGAGTCCTTTCTGTATTTTTTTTTTTTACCTCAGGTGTCCCACCAAAGAGGGATTCCAGAGCAGTGCCCTGAGTAGGGGTGACTAGACATCTCTAACTCTGGTTGAGATTGGGGGACTAGGGGCTTTGCAAGCCCCATATGTTGGCTGTTGTTCCAGTCACTAAGAGGCTTTACATGAGGATAGGGCTCACGCTGATGGTCACAATGTGTGTTTGTGCAAATTGTAGACCTCAGGGATAGGTGGGGCCTCATAGTCCATGGTGCTTTCTCGTACAATGAACGTTGGACAACATGCCAACCACAAGGGTCTTGCCATGGCGAAGGAGAAGTTTTGATTCTTGTATCAGGTTCACTCCTGAGCAGTGAGTGGAGATAAGGTCTAGGTTCTGAAGGTGAAAACTGAGGTTGGGTAGATATGATGGCCGAAAGCCATTGTGGGTTTGATATGCTCAGTGTACGGCCAGCTGTCTGGGTGTTGGACTGGAGTTCTGCCTTCAGGCTGTGTCAGACAGGGCTTTAATGCACAGGCTAGATTGTATAATTGGGGTATGGTCGAGTGGCATGCAGGTTGTTACTCATTTGGCGTTTCTGGTTAGCCCTATAGGGCAACATTTTTCTTCTGGAGGGCAGGCAGAGTGCTGCATTGTGTCTCCAGAATTGCCAAACTGGAGGGGTGTGGCCAGGATTGTGAAGACGGAAGTCTGAGAACACAAGTTAGGCTTCGGTTTCGGGGCGAGGTCACAGCAGGCACACTCTCAAGTGCTGAATCGAGATCTCGTGCTTCTGAATTCAGGGCGCGGATCAGACTTTGGCTTAGGATGGAGTTTCTGTCCATGATGGCCCATTTATGAAGGTGTGGGGCATCATGAGGAAATGGAGGTTTTCTCACAGTGGGATTGTGTGATGCTTCAAACCACAAGGATTCATTCTGCGAGACAGTCAAGACAGGTTGGTTGGATTCAAGACGTCCCATAAAGAAATTCTCCAGAGCAGGTTTCTAAGGATGGATGCCTGGGCAGCCCACCGCGCATTCCAACTGTCTCCTAGTGACAAGGCAGGTTTGATATGCTGGCTCTGGGTGAGCAGCCGAGGGGGCTGATTTGGAATGGACTCTCCTGAGGATGGATCATAATGTAAGTTTGTGTCCTTGGAGACCTTGGAATTGGGCCATGGTGCCAGCGCCCTGAAGGATGCTCCTAACCTGAGGTATTGACACAGCTCCAAAGAGCAAGTTTCTCATGTGGAGATGAGATCTGTTCTGATTGTTTCCTTTGGAAACCCCCATTATCTGATATTGGAAACCAGGCCTCTGAGGAGAGATACATAGAAACCAAAGCAATGGATCAGAAGTTGGCTCAGGTTGGAGTTTCTGTCCATGATGGCCCCTTTATAAAGGGGAGCATCTCATGAGGCCATGTAGGTTTTCACACGATAGGAGTTGTGAGATGCTCCAATCTGCAAGGATTCCTTCTGCAGGACAGTCAAGACCTGTTGGAAGGCTCCCAGGACATCCCATATGGAACGGCGCCAGAGCAGGATTCCAACGATGGATGCCTAGAGAGTCTGCTTTGCATTCAAGTTGTCTCCTAGCGACAAGGCAGGTTTGATATTCTGGCTCTGGGGGAGTAATCAACGGGGCTGAGTTGAAATGTATTCTCCTGCCGAATGGTCATAATGCGGGTTTGTGTCCATGGAGACCTTGGAATTGGGCGGTGGCTCCGGTTACCTGAAGGTTTCTCCTAACTGGAGGTTTTTACAGAGCTCCAAAGGATAAGTTTCCCATGTGGAGACAAGATTTGTTCTGATTGGTATCTCTGGAATCCCCCATATGCTGGTATTGGAAAACAGGCCTCTGAGAAGAGATGCTTAGAAACAAAAGCAATGGAACCAATTACGTTCTAGGGGCCTGTCCAGTTTAATACCTTTCTCTTGGGATATCTGTCTACGGGTGAGTTGAAGTCGTTGCTCAGCTTGTGACAGATCACCCCTCTTTGTACTGGGCGTCCTACACTATTGGAATGGCCTCTGGGACTTTGGAGGTTTCTCCTAATCTGTAGGGTTGTGGCCAATGGAATGGAAAGAATTTCCTTGGAGAAGGCAGGCACAGTCCTGAGGTGTGGCTCCAGGGGCCTCAGCCTGGAGGGTGTGTGGGACAGGGATGTCAGGATAGAAGTCTGAAAACACGGTTTGGGGACGTAGGTATGGCAGGCCCGATCTACAGACTATGAGGAGAATTTTTTGGGCTATGACCTAAGGGTGAGGCTTATGTCTCTGGATTTTGTGTCAATAGTGGCCGTGGAATGTCGGGCTAGACTCATGGGCCATGGAGGAGTCTTTCTCTCTGGGGATGGCCTGATCCCAAATGATTGCGGTCATTCTGTGGGTGGGAGGAATCCTTTCTGTGTTTACTTACCTCAAATGTCCCACCAAAGAGGGATTCCAGAGCAGAGCCCTGAGTAGGGGTGACTAGATGTCTCTACCTCTGGTTAAGATTGGGTGACTTGGGGCATGGCAGGCCCCATATGCGGGCTCATGTTCCAGCCACTGAGAGGCTTTACTTGAGGACAGGGCTCAAACTGAGGGTCCCAATGTGTGTTTGTGCCCACCGCAGCTCTTAAGCATGGGCAGGGTCTCAGGGACCCTACACTACCCTCAGGAACCCTACTACTACTCCTGTAGGCCCTACAGGGGTCCTACACTGAACTTTGGATAAGATGCCAACCACAAGATTCTGGCGAGAGGGAAGGAGGAGTTATGATTTCTGCATCACGTTCACCCATGGGAAATGAGTAGAGATAAGGTCTAGGTTTTTGTAGCCTGAAAACCAGTTTGGAAAGAGAAGGCAATCTAAGGCCATGGCGGTTCAGATGTTCTCAGTGTACGGCAAGCTGTTTGGGTGTCGGTTGGGAATTCAGGCCTCAGGTTGTGTCAGACAGGGCATTAGTGCACAGGCTAGACTATATAATTGGTGTACAGTTGAGTGGCATGGAGGTTTATCCTCATTTGAGGTTTCTGGGTAGACCCATAGGGCAACGTTTTTCTCCTAGAGGGCAGGCAGAGTGCAGCACTGTGTCATCGGAAATCCCAAAATGGAGGGCGTGTGGTCCAGGAGAGTGAGGACGGAAGTCTGAGAACACTAGGTATGCTTAGGTTTTGGGGTGAGGGCACAGCAGGTGCACTCTGAAGAGCTTAATCAAGATCTCGTGCATCTGAAGTCAAGGCGAAGATCAGCCTTTGGGTCAGGTTGGAGTTTCTTTCCATGATCCGACTTCAGGAAGATTGGGGGCATTATGTGCCCTTGGAAGCTTTCCATGATATGAGTTGTGAGGTGGTCCATGAACAAGGACTCCAGTGGGACAGTCGACACCTGTTGGACGGCTCAAGGATGTCCCATAAGGAACGACGCAAGAGCAGGGTTCTTAGGGTTCTAAGGATCTCTAAGGAGAGATGCCTGGAAACCAAAGCAATAGATCCGATAGGTGCCTATGGGCCTGTTCATTCCTTTTTAAACTGGGGACATCAGTCTATGGGTCTGAGGCGGTAGGTGCTCAGATGGGCCCAGATTGCCCCTGTTTGTCCTGGGAAGCCACAAATATTGGGATGGCCTCAGGGACTTTGGAGGTTTATCCTATTAGTAGGGTTGTGGCCATTGGAATGGGCACATACAATTCCCTGGGAGTGGCGAAGCCCAGTCTTCATGTTGGGCTCCAGGGGCCAGAGCCTTTAGGGTGTGTAGGCCTGAAAACCGAGGTTGAGAAGAGATGACGAACTAAGGCCATGACGGGTCCGATGTGCTCAGTGTGCGGCCAGCTGTATGGGTGGGGCCTGGACGTCCAGGCTTAGGGTGTGCCATAAAGGGCTTTAGTGCCCAGGTCGGCCTATATATTTGGGGTACAGCCGAATGCCGTGCAGGTTGATCCTCATTGGGGGTTTCTGGGTAGCCCCTGAGGGCAATGTTTTTCTTCTGGAGGGCAGGCAGAGTGCTGCATTGTAGTTCTGGATTGCCAAACTGGAGGGCTTGTGGGCCAGTAGTCTGAGGACGGAAGTCTGAGAAGCCAAGCTAGACCTAGGTTTCTGGGTGAGGATATGGCAGGCACAATCTACAGACCTGAATCCAGATCTCGTGAATCTGAAGTCAGGGCGAGGATCAGACGATCACTCAGGTTGGACATTCTGTCCCTGATGGCCCCTTCTTGAAAGGGGGGGTGGATCACGAGGCCTTGGGGATTTTCCCACGATGGGAGTTGTGAGAAGCTCCCAACTGCAAAGATTCTTCTGCAGGACAATTGAGACCTGTTGGTTAGCTCCAGGACAATGATTCTGAGCAGGGTTCTAAGGATGGATGGCTGGGTAGCACACCTCGCATTCCAATTGTCTCCAAGCAACAAGACAGGTTAGATCTGCTGGATCTGGGGGAGCAACCGAGGAGGATGAGTTCAGATGGACTCTCCCGTGGATGTGTCTTAATATGATTTTGTGTCAATGGAGACCTTGGAATGAAGTGGTGGCACTGGGGCCCTGAAGGGTTCTCCTAAAGAGAGGCTTTCACAAAGCTCCATGTGTAGATGAGATTTGTTCTGATGGGTGAGTCAAGAAACAGCCATATGCTGTTATTGAAATCCAGGCCTCCGAGGAGAGATGCATGGAAACCAAAGCAATGCATCCGATATGTGCCTAGGGGCCTGTTCGTTCCTTTTTACCTCTGGGGACATCAGTCTTCCTGTCTGAGAGCAGGTAGGTGCTCAGATGGGCCCAGATTGCCCCTGTTTGTCCTGAGAAGATACAAATATTGGAATGGCTTCAAGGATTTGGAGGTTTATTGTATTAGTAGGGTAGTGGCCATTGGAGTGGGCACAAACAATTCCCTTGTAGAGGGCAAGCACAGTCGTCAGGTTTGGCTCCAGGGGCCTGAGCCTGTAGGGTGTGTAGGCCAGGGCTGTTTGGACAGTTGTCTGAAAACACAAACTCGGCTTATGTTTCGGGTTATAGGTATGGCTGGAGTGATCTACAGACCATTAGGAGAACTCTTCGGGATACGAAAAAAGGGCGAGTGTGAGGCTGTTGCTCAAGTTTTTGTCTCTGGATATCGTGTCACTCATGGTCGTGAATTTTCTGGGTGACTTCATGGGAAATGGACGAGTCTTATTCTCTGGGGGTTTGGACCCGTCCAAAGAGTTTGGGGTCATTCTGTGTGATGGAAGAAGTCCTTGCTCTGTTGTTGATTTGTTTTTTTTTGTTTTTCAACCTCAGGTGTCCCACCAAATGAGGGATTCCAGAGTAGAGCCCTGGGGAGGAGCGACTGGACAACCAGAAAACTGGTTAAAAATTGGGGCCTAGGGACACCTCAAGCCCATTATGACATCTAATGGTCCAGCCACTGAGAGGACGTACTGGAGGACAGGACTCACGCTGAGGGTCACAATGCGTGTTTGTGCCCTTGTCGCACTCAAGAATGGGCGGGGCCTCATGCTGAATGCTGGTTTCTCCTACACTGAACGTTGGACAAAATGCCAACCACAAGGATTCTTGCCATGGGTAAGGAAGAGTTCTGATTTCTGCATCACAGTCTCCCCTGGGCAGTGATTGGAGATAAGGTCTAGGTTCTGAAGCCTGAAAACTGAGGTAGGGAAGAGATGATGACCTAAGGCCATGGCGGGTCTGATGTGTTCAGTGTGTGGTCAGCTGTCTGGGTGTTGGTCACGAGGTCCGGGCTCAGGTTGTCAGACAGTGCATTAGTGCCCAGGTTAGACTATTTATTTTGGGTGCATTCGAGTGCCGTGTTGGTTCTAATCTGAAGAACTCTTCAGGATATGAAGAATGAGCGAGTATGAGGCGCGTGCTCAGGCTTTTGTCTCTGGATTTTGTATCAGCGATGGACGTGGAATGTTGCAGAGGCCTCATGGGCCATGGACGAATCTTGCTCTCTGTGGATTTGGCCCGATCCCAATTGTTTTTCGTCAATCTATGGGATGGGAGGACTCCTTTCAGGTTTGTTACCTCAGGTGTCCCACCAAAAGAGGAATTCCAAAGCAGAGCCCTGGGGAAGAGTGAAGGGACAACCCGAACTATGGTTAAAAATTGGGGCCTAGGGGTATGGCAAGCCCAATATGCTGTCTCTCCATCCAGCCACTGAGAGGCCTTACCTGGGGACTGGGCTCAGTCTGTGGGTCACAATGTGTGTTTGTGACCAATGTGGCCAGCAAGCATGGGCGGGGCCTCATGGGCCACACTGGTTTCAAGTACACTGAACCTTGGACAACATGCCAACCACAAGGTTTCTTTCCATGGGGAAAGAGTTCTGATTTCTGCATCATTTTCAAACCCGGGCCGTGATTGGAGATAAGGTCTAGGTTCTGAAGCCTGAAAACCGAGGTTGAGAAGAGATGACGACCTAAGGCAATGGCGGGTCCGATGTGCTCAGTGTGCGGCCAGCTGTCTGGGTGGGGCCAGGAGTTCCAGGCTCAGGCTGTGTCAGAAAGGGCTTTAGTGCCGAGGACAGCCTATATATTTGGGGTACAGCCGAATGGCTTGCAGGTTGATCCTCATTTGGGGATTCTGGGTAGCCCCAGAGGGCAATGTTTTTCTTCTGGAGGGCAGGCAGAGTGCTGCATTGTAGTTCTGGATTGCCAAACTGGAGGGCTTGTGGGTCAGTAGTCTGAGGACGGAAGTCTGAGAAGCCAAGCTATGCCTAGGTTTCTGGGTGAGGATATGGCAGGATCAATCTACAGACCTGAATCGAGATCTCGTGCTTTTGAAGTCAGGGCAAGGATCAGATGATCGCTCAGGTTGGAAATTCTGTCCCTGATGGCCCCTTCTTGAAGGGGGAGTGGATCACAAGGCCATGGAGGTTTTCCCACGATGGGAGTTGTGAGAAGCTCCCAACTGCAAAGATTCTTCTGCAGGACAATTGAGACCTGTTGGTTGGCTCCAGGACAACGATTCCGAGCAGGTTTCTAAGGATGGATGGCTGGGTAGCCCACCTCGCATTCCAATTGTCTGCAAGCTACAAGACAGGTTAGATCTGCTGGTTATGGGGGAGCAATCGAGGAGGCTGAATTGAAATGGACTCTCCCGTGGATGTGTCCTAATTTGATTTTGTGTCCTTGGAGACCTTGGAATGAAGCGGTGGCACTGGGGCCCTGAAGGGTTCTCCTAACGAGAGGCTTTCACACAGCTCCATCGTGCAAGTTTCCCATGTGTAGATGAGATTTGTTCTGATGGGTGAGTCAAGAAACAGCCATATGCTGGTACTGAAATCCAGGCCTCTGAGGAGAGATGCCTGGAAACCAAAGCATTGGATCCGATTAGGGCCTAGGGGCCTGTTCGTTCCTTTTTACCTCTGGGGATATCAGTCTACAAGTCTGAGTACAGGTGGGATCTCAGATGGGCTCAGATTGTTCCTGTTTGTCCTGGGATACTACCACTATTGGGATGGCCTGAGGGACTTTGGAGGTTTATCCTATTAGTAGCGTTGTGGCCATTGGAATGGGCACACAGAATTCCCTTGGAGAGGGCAAGTACAGTCCTCTGCTTGGCTCCAGGGGCCTAAGCCTGTAGGCTGTGTAGGCCAGGGCTGTTTGGACAGTTGTCTGAAAACAGAAACTCGACTTATGTTTCGGGTCATAGGTATGGCAGGACTGATCTACAGACCATGAGGAGAACTCTTTGGGATATGAAAAAAGGGCGAGGGTGAGGCTCTTGCTCAAGTTTTTGTCTCTGTATATCGTGTCACTCATGGTCGTGAAATTTTCGGGTGACTTCATGGGAAATGGACGAGTCTTACTCTCTGGGGGTTGGCCCCGTCCAAAGAGTTTGGGGTAATTCTGTGGGATGGAAGAAGTCCGGTGTTCTGTTGTTATTGATTTGTTTTGTTTTGTTTTTCAACCTCAGGTGTCCCTCAATGAGGGATTCCAGAATAGAGCCATGGGGAGGGGCGACTGGACAACCAGAAATCTGGTTAAAAATTGGGGCCTAGGATTATGTCAAGCCCATTATGACATCTAATGGTCAAGCCACTGAGAGGACATACTAGAGGACAGGACTCACGCTGAGGGTCACAATGCGTGTTTATGCCCTCTTCGTACTCAAGACCTTATCTCCAATCACGGCCCGGGTTTTATAATGATGCAGAAATAAGAACTCTTTCCCCATGGCAAGAAACCTTGTTGTTGGCATGTTTTCCAAGGTTCATTGTACTTGAAACCAGTGTGTCCCATGAGGCCCCGCCCATGCTTTTGCGCCACATTGGTCACAAACACACATTGTGACCTTCAGCCTGAGCCCAGTCCTCAGGTAAGGCCTTCAGTGGCTGGATGAAGAGACAGCATATTGGGCTTGCCATGCCCCTAGGCCCCAATTTTTAACCATAGTTCGGGTTGTCCCTTCACTCTTCCCCAGGGCTCTGCTTTGGAATTCCTCTTTTGATGGGACACCTGATGTAACAACCCTGAAAGGAGTCGTCCATCCAACAGATTGACGATAAACAATTGGGATCGGGCCAAATCCACAGAGAGCAAGATTCGCCCATGGCCCATGAGGCCTCCCCAACATTCCACGGCCATCGCTGAAACAAAATCCAGAGACAAAAGTGAGCAAGCGCCTCAGACTCGCACTATCTTCATATCCTGAAGATGTCTTCTCATGGTTTGTAGATCGGGCCTGCCATACCTACGTCCCCAAACATAAGCTGAGTTTGTGTTTTCAGACTTCTGTCCTCAAAGTCCTGGGCCACACACCATCCAGGCTGGGGACCCTGGAGCCACACAATAGGTGTGTGCCTACCCAATCCATGGAAATTCTGCCCATTCCATTGTCCAAAATCGTACAAAATAGGAGAACCCTCCAAAGTCCCTGAGGCCATCCCAATAGTATAGGTCGCCCGGGACTAAAAAGTTCAGTCTGACACCAGCTGATCATCTACCTCGGCTCATACCCTTGATGGATGTCCCCAGAGAAGAAGATTGAACCAGACAGGACCCTAGGCCAAAATCGGATTCATAGCTTTTGTTTACAGGCATGTCTCCTCAAAACCCTGGATTCCAATACCAGCATTGGGGTTTTCCTGAGGCACCCATCAGAACAAACCTCGTCTCCACAAGGAAACTTGTGCATGGGAGCTATGTCAAAAGCTGAGGAGAATACTTCAGGGTCCCGGTGCCACCGCCCCATTCCAAGGCCCTCATGGACACAAACACACATTAGATCCATCCTCAGGAAAGTTCATTTCAACACAGCCACCCCGGTTGCTCCCGCAGAGCCATCAGATCTAAACTGTCTTGTCCCTAGGAGACAATTGGAATGCGAGGCGGGCTTCCCAGGCATCCATCCTCGAACGTTGGTCTGGACTCATCCATATGGGATGTCCTGGAGCTGTCCAACAGGTCTCAATTGTCCCGCAGAAGGAATCCTTGGAGGGGGCATCCCACCACTCCAAACGTGCGAAAACCTCCACGCTCGAGAATCCGCTCCCTTCATGAAGGGGCCGTCATGAACAGAAAATCCAAGCTGAGCCAACGTCTGATCCTCGCTCTGACTTCAGAAGCATGACATATTGCTTCAGATCTTCAGGGGGTACATGCCGTGCCCTCGCCCTGAAACCCAAGTCTAGCTTGTGTTCTCAGACTCCCATCCTCACACTCCTGGCCCCGAAGCCTACAAGTTTGGCAATTCCGGACCATCATTGCAGGACTCTGCCTACCCTCTAGAAAAAATATATTGCCTAATGAGCTGCCCGGGCACATTAAATGAGAATAAACCTTCACGGCACTCGAATGTACCAAAATTATATAGTCTAACCTGGGCAGTAATGCACTGTCTGAGACAACCTGAACCAGGACCTCCTGAGCAACACCCAGACAGCTGACAGCACACTGAGCACATCAGACCCGCCATGGCCTTAGGTCATCATCTCTGCCCTACCTCAGTTTTCAGGATTCAGAACCTAGACCTTATCTCCAATCACTGCCCAGGGGTGACTGTGAAGCAGAAATCAGAACTCATGCTTACCCAAGGCAAGAAACCTTGTGTTCCATGATGTCCTACGTTCAGTGTAGGAGAAACCAGCATTCACCCTGAGGTCACTCCCATTCTTGAGTGCGACGAGGGCATAAACACGCATTGTGACCCTCAGTGTGAGTCCTGTCCTCTAGTACGTCCTCAAAGTGGCTGGACCATTAGATATCATAATGGGCTTGACATGTCCCTAGGCCCCAATTTTTAACCAGATTTCTGGTTGTCCAGTCACAACTCCCCAGAGCTGTACTCTGGTATCCCTCATTTGGTAGAACACCTGAGGTTGAAAAACAAAACAAATCAAATCAACAACAACAAAAAAAACCGGACTTCTTCCATCCCACAGAGTGACCCCAAACTCCTTGGACGGGGCCAAACCCCAGAGAGTAAGACTCGTCCATTTCCTATGAAGTCACCCGGAGATTTCACGATCATGAGTGACACAATATCTAGAGACAAAAACGTGAGCAAGAGCCTCACACTCGCCCATTTTTCATATCCAAAAGTGTTCTCCTCATGGTCTGAAGATCAGTCCTGCCATACCTATGACCTGAAACATAAGCCGAGTTTGTGTTTTCAGACAACTGTCCCAACAGCTCTGGCCTACACACCCTACAGGCTCAGGCCCCTGAGGCCAAACCTGAAGACTGTGCTTGCCCTTTCCAAGGGAATTCTGTGTGCCCATTCCAATGGCCACAACCCTACTTAGAGGATAAACCGCCAAAATTCCTGATGCCATCCCAATAGTGGTGGCTTCCCTTGACAAACAGGGGCAATCTGGGCCCATCTGAGCACCTACCTGCACTCAGACCCGTAGACTGATATCCCTAGAGGTAATAAGGAACGAACAGGCCCCTAGGCACCTATCGGATCCATTGCTTTGGTTTCGAGGCATCTCTCCTCAGAGGCCTGGATTTCAATAACAGCATATGGCTGTTTCTTGACTCACCATCAGAACAAATCTCATCTACACATGGGAAACTTGCACGATGGAGCTGTGTGAAAGCCTCTCTTTAGGAGAACCCTTCAGGGCCCCAGTGCCACCGCTTCTTTCCAAGGTCTCCATAGACACAAAATCATATTAGGTCACATCCACGGTAGAGTCCATTTCAACTCAGCCTCCTCGGTGGCTCCCACTGATCCAGCAGATCTGACCTGTCTTGTTGCTTGGAGACAATTGGAATGCGAGGTGGGGTACCCAGCCATCCATCCTTAGAACCCTGCATGGAAACGTTGTCCTGCAGCCAAACACCAGGTCTCAATTGTCCTGCAGAAGAATCTTTGCAATTGGGACCTTATCACAACTCCCATCGTCAGAAAACCCCATGGCCTCGAGAACCCCCCCTTCAAGTAGGGGCCCTCAGGGACAGAATGTCCAACCTGAGCGATGGTCTGATCCTCGCCCTGACTTCAGATGCACGAGATCTATATTCAGGATTGTAGATTGTGCCTGCCATATCCTCACCCACAAACCTAGGCCTAGCTTGGCTTCTCAGACTTCCGTCCTCAGACTACTGGCCCACAAGACCTCGAATTTGGCAATTCAGAACTACAATGCAGCACTTTGCCTGCCCTCCAAAAGAAAAACATTGCCCTCTGGGGCTACCCAGAAACCCCAAATGAGGATCAACCTGCACGCCATTCGGCTGTACCCCAAAATATAGGCTGACCTGGGCACTAAAGCCCTTTCTGACGCAGCCTGAGCCTGGATATCCTGGCCCCACCCCCAGACAGCTGGCCGCACACTGAGCACATCGGACCTGTCATGGCCTTAGTTCGTCATCTCTTCTCAACCTCGGTTTTCAGGCTTAAAACCTAGACCTTATCTCCAATCACGGCCTGGGTTTGAAAATGATGCAGAAATCAGATTTCTTTCCCCATGGCAAGAAACCTTGTGTTTGGCATGTTGTCCAAGAATCAGTGTAGTTGAAACCAGTGTGGCCCATAAGGCCCCATCCATGCTTGCGGGCCATATAGGTCACAAACACATATTGTGACCCACAGACTGAGCCCAGTCCTCAGGTAAAGCCTCTCAGTGGCTGGATGGAGAGACAGCATATAGGGCTTGCCATGCCCCTAGGCCTCAATTTTTAACCATAGTTCAGGTTGTCCCTTCACTCTTCCCCAGGGCTCTGCTTTGGAATTCCTCTTTTGGTGGGACACCTGAGGTAACAAACCTGAAAGGAGTCCTCCTATCCCTCAGATAGACGAAAAAACAATTGGGATCGGGCCACGTCCACAGAGAACAAGATTTGTCCATGGCCCATGAGGCCTCCCCAACATTCCACGGCCATCGCTGATACAAAATCCAGAGACAAAAGCCTGAGCACGCGCCTCAGACTCGCTCATTCTTCAAATCCTGAATAGTTCCTCAGATAAGAACTTACGCCACACTCGAATGACCCCAAAATATATAGTCTAACCTGGGCACTATTACACTGTCTGACAACCTGAGCCCGGACCTCGTGACCAACACCCAGACAGCTGACCGAACACTGAGCACATTAGACCCGCCATGGCCTTAGATCATCATCTCTTCCCTTACCTCAGTTTTCAGGATTCAGAACCTAGACCTTATCTCCAATCACTGTCCAGGGGTGACTGTGATGCAGAAATCAGAACTCTTCCTTACCCATGGCAAGAAACATTGTGGTTGGCATGTTGTCCAACGTTCAGTGTAGGAGAAACCAGCATTCACCTTGTGGCCCCGCCCATTCTTGAGAGCGACGAGGGCATAAACACGCATTGTGACCCTCAGTGTGAGTCCTGTCCTCTAGTACGTCCTCTCAGTGGCTAGACCATTAGATGTAATAATGGGCTTGACATGTCCCTAGGCCCCAATTTTTAACCAGATTTTTGGTTGTCAGAGTCGCCCCTCCCCAGGGCTCTACTCATGAATCCACCATTTGGTGGGACACCTGAGGTTGAAAAACAAAACAAGTCAAATCAACAACAACAGAACAACGGACTTCTTCCATCCCACAGAATGACCCCAAACTCTTTGGACAGGGCCAAACCCCCAGAGAGTAAGACTCGTCCATTTCCTATGAAGTCACCCGGAGATTTCACGATCATGAGTGACACAATATCTAGAGACAAAAACGTGAGCAAGAGCCTCACACTCGCCCATTTTTCATATCCAAAAGTGTTCTCCTCATGGTCTGAAGATCAGTCCTGCCATACCTATGACCTGAAACATAAGCCGAGTTTGTGTTTTCAGACAACTGTCCCAACAGCTCTGGCCTACACACCCTACAGGCTCAGGCCCCTGAGGCCAAACCTGAAGACTGTGCTTGCCCTTTCCAAGGGAATTCTGTGTGCCCATTCCAATGGCCACAACCCTACTTAGAGGATAAACCGCCAAAATTCCTGATGCCATCCCAATAGTGGTGGCTTCCCTTGACAAACAGGGGCAATCTGGGCCCATCTGAGCACCTACCTGCACTCAGACCCGTAGACTGATATCCCTAGAGGTAATAAGGAACGAACAGGCCCCTAGGCACCTATCGGATCCATTGCTTTGGTTTCGAGGCATCTCTCCTCAGAGGCCTGGATTTCAATAACAGCATATGGCTGTTTCTTGACTCACCATCAGAACAAATCTCATCTACACATGGGAAACTTGCACGATGGAGCTGTGTGAAAGCCTCTCTTTAGGAGAACCCTTCAGGGCCCCAGTGCCACCGCTTCTTTCCAAGGTCTCCATAGACACAAAATCATATTAGGTCACATCCACGGTAGAGTCCATTTCAACTCAGCCTCCTCGGTGGCTCCCACTGATCCAGCAGATCTGACCTGTCTTGTTGCTTGGAGACAATTGGAATGCGAGGTGGGGGTACCCAGCCATCCATCCTTAGAACCCTGCATGGAAACGTTGTCCTGCAGCCAAACACCAGGTCTCAATTGTCCTGCAGAAGAATCTTTGCAATTGGGACCTTATCACAACTCCCATCGTCAGAAAACCCCATGGCCTCGAGAACCCCCCCTTCAAGTAGGGGCCCTCAGGGACAGAATGTTCAACCTGAGCGATGGTCTGATCCTCGCCCTGACTTCAGATGCACGAGATCTATATTCAGGATTGTAGATTGTGCCTGCCATATCCTCACCCACAAACCTAGGCCTAGCTTGGCTTCTCAGACTTCCGTCCTCAGACTACTGGCCCACAAGACCTCGAATTTGGCAATTCAGAACTACAATGCAGCACTTTGCCTGCCCTCCAAAAGAAAAAACATTGCCCTCTGGGGCTACCCAGAAACCCCAAATGAGGATCAACCTGCACGCCATTCGGCTGTACCCCAAAATATAGGCTGACCTGGGCACTAAAGCCCTTTCTGACGCAGCCTGAGCCTGGATATCCTGGCCCCACCCAGACAGCTGGCCGCACACTGAGCACATCGGACCTGTCATGGCCTTAGTTCGTCATCTCTTCTCAACCTCGGTTTTCAGGCTTAAAACCTAGACCTTATCTCCAATCACGGCCTGGGTTTGAAAATGATGCAGAAATCAGATTTCTTTCCCCATGGCAAGAAACCTTGTGTTTGGCATGTTGTCCAAGAATCAGTGTAGTTGAAACCAGTGTGGCCCATAAGGCCCCATCCATGCTTGCGGGCCATATAGGTCACAAACACATATTGTGACCCACAGACTGAGCCCAGTCCTCAGGTAAAGCCTCTCAGTGGCTGGATGGAGAGACAGCATATAGGGCTTGCCATGCCCCTAGGCCTCAATTTTTAACCATAGTTCAGGTTGTCCCTTCACTCTTCCCCAGGGCTCTGCTTTGGAATTCCTCTTTTGGTGGGACACCTGAGGTAACAAACCTGAAAGGAGTCCTCCTATCCCTCAGATAGACGAAAAACAATTGGGATCGGGCCACGTCCACAGAGAACAAGATTTGTCCATGGCCCATGAGGCCTCCCCAACATTCCACGGCCATCGCTGATACAAAATCCAGAGACAAAAGCCTGAGCACGCGCCTCAGACTCGCTCATTCTTCAAATCCTGAATAGTTCCTCAGATAAGAACTTACGCCACACTCGAATGACCCCAAAATATATAGTCTAACCTGGGCACTATTACACTGTCTGACAACCTGAGCCCGGACCTCGTGACCAACACCCAGACAGCTGACCGAACACTGAGCACATTAGACCCGCCATGGCCTTAGATCATCATCTCTTCCCTTACCTCAGTTTTCAGGATTCAGAACCTAGACCTTATCTCCAATCACTGTCCAGGGGTGACTGTGATGCAGAAATCAGAACTCTTCCTTACCCATGGCAAGAAACATTGTGGTTGGCATGTTGTCCAACGTTCAGTGTAGGAGAAACCAGCATTCACCTTGTGGCCCCGCCCATTCTTGAGAGCGACGAGGGCATAAACACGCATTGTGACCCTCAGTGTGAGTCCTGTCCTCTAGTACGTCCTCTCAGTGGCTAGACCATTAGATGTAATAATGGGCTTGACATGTCCCTAGGCCCCAATTTTTAACCAGATTTTTGGTTGTCAGAGTCGCCCCTCCCCAGGGCTCTACTCATGAATCCACCATTTGGTGGGACACCTGAGGTTGAAAAACAAAACAAGTCAAATCAACAACAAAGACAGAACAACGGACTTCTTCCATCCCACAGAATGACCCCAAACTCTTTGGACAGGGCCAAACCCCCAGAGAGTAAGACTCGTCCATTTCCTATGAAGTCACCCGGAGATTTCACGATCATGAGTGACACAATATCTAGAGACAAAAACGTGAGCAAGAGCCTCACACTCGCCCATTTTTCATATCCAAAAGTGTTCTCCTCATGGTCTGAAGATCAGTCCTGCCATACCTATGACCTGAAACATAAGCCGAGTTTGTGTTTTCAGACAACTGTCCCAACAGCTCTGGCCTACACACCCTACAGGCTCAGGCCCCTGAGGCCAAACCTGAAGACTGTGCTTGCCCTTTCCAAGGGAATTCTGTGTGCCCATTCCAATGGCCACAACCCTACTTAGAGGATAAACCGCCAAAATTCCTGATGCCATCCCAATAGTGGTGGCTTCCCTTGACAAACAGGGGGCAATCTGGGCCCATCTGAGCACCTACCTGCACTCAGACCCCGTAGACTGATATCCCTAGAGGTAATAAGGAACGAACAGGCCCCTAGGCACCTATCGGATCCATTGCTTTGGTTTCGAGGCATCTCTCCTCAGAGGCCTGGATTTCAATAACAGCATATGGCTGTTTCTTGACTCACCATCAGAACAAATCTCATCTACACATGGGAAACTTGCACGATGGAGCTGTGTGAAAGCCTCTCTTTAGGAGAACCCTTCAGGGCCCCAGTGCCACCGCTTCTTTCCAAGGTCTCCATAGACACAAAATCATATTAGGTCACATCCACGGTAGAGTCCATTTCAACTCAGCCTCCTCGGTGGCTCCCACTGATCCAGCAGATCTGACCTGTCTTGTTGCTTGGAGACAATTGGAATGCGAGGTGGGGTACCCAGCCATCCATCCTTAGAACCCTGCATGGAAACGTTGTCCTGCAGCCAAACACCAGGTCTCAATTGTCCTGCAGAAGAATCTTTGCAATTGGGACCTTATCACAACTCCCATCGTCAGAAAACCCCATGGCCTCGAGAACCCCCCCTTCAAGTAGGGGCCCTCAGGGACAGAATGTTCAACCTGAGCGATGGTCTGATCCTCGCCCTGACTTCAGATGCACGAGATCTATATTCAGGATTGTAGATTGTGCCTGCCATATCCTCACCCACAAACCTAGGCCTAGCTTGGCTTCTCAGACTTCCGTCCTCAGACTACTGGCCCACAAGACCTCGAATTTGGCAATTCAGAACTACAATGCAGCACTTTGCCTGCCCTCCAAAAGAAAAACATTGCCCTCTGGGGCTACCCAGAAACCCCAAATGAGGATCAACCTGCACGCCATTCGGCTGTACCCCAAAATATAGGCTGACCTGGGCACTAAAGCCCTTTCTGACGCAGCCTGAGCCTGGATATCCTGGCCCCACCCAGACAGCTGGCCGCACACTGAGCACATCGGACCTGTCATGGCCTTAGTTCGTCATCTCTTCTCAACCTCGGTTTTCAGGCTTAAAACCTAGACCTTATCTCCAATCACGGCCTGGGTTTGAAAATGATGCAGAAATCAGATTTCTTTCCCCATGGCAAGAAACCTTGTGTTTGGCATGTTGTCCAAGAATCAGTGTAGTTGAAACCAGTGTGGCCCATAAGGCCCCATCCATGCTTGCGGGCCATATAGGTCACAAACACATATTGTGACCCACAGACTGAGCCCAGTCCTCAGGTAAAGCCTCTCAGTGGCTGGATGGAGAGACAGCATATAGGGCTTGCCATGCCCCTAGGCCTCAATTTTTAACCATAGTTCAGGTTGTCCCTTCACTCTTCCCCAGGGCTCTGCTTTGGAATTCCTCTTTTGGTGGGACACCTGAGGTAACAAACCTGAAAGGAGTCCTCCTATCCCTCAGATAGACGAAAAAAACAATTGGGATCGGGCCACGTCCACAGAGAACAAGATTTGTCCATGGCCCATGAGGCCTCCCCCAACATTCCACGGCCATCGCTGATACAAAATCCAGAGACAAAAGCCTGAGCACGCGCCTCAGACTCGCTCATTCTTCAAATCCTGAATAGTTCCTCAGATAAGAACTTACGCCACACTCGAATGACCCCAAAATATATAGTCTAACCTGGGCACTATTACACTGTCTGACAACCTGAGCCCGGACCTCGTGACCAACACCCAGACAGCTGACCGAACACTGAGCACATTAGACCCGCCATGGCCTTAGATCATCATCTCTTCCCTTACCTCAGTTTTCAGGATTCAGAACCTAGACCTTATCTCCAATCACTGTCCAGGGGTGACTGTGATGCAGAAATCAGAACTCTTCCTTACCCATGGCAAGAAACATTGTGGTTGGCATGTTGTCCAACGTTCAGTGTAGGAGAAACCAGCATTCACCTTGTGGCCCCGCCCATTCTTGAGAGCGACGAGGGCATAAACACGCATTGTGACCCTCAGTGTGAGTCCTGTCCTCTAGTACGTCCTCTCAGTGGCTAGACCATTAGATGTAATAATGGGCTTGACATGTCCCTAGGCCCCAATTTTTAACCAGATTTTTGGTTGTCAGAGTCGCCCCTCCCCAGGGCTCTACTCATGAATCCACCATTTGGTGGGACACCTGAGGTTGAAAAACAAAACTAAACAAATCAACAACAACAGAACAACGGACTTCTTCCATCCCACAGAATGACCCCAAACTCTTTGGACAGGGCCAAACCCCCAGAGAGTAAGACTCGTCCATTTCCTATGAAGTCACCCGGAGATTTCACGATCATGAGTGACACAATATCTAGAGACAAAAACGTGAGCAAGAGCCTCACACTCGCCCATTTTTCATATCCAAAAGTGTTCTCCTCATGGTCTGAAGATCAGTCCTGCCATACCTATGACCTGAAACATAAGCCGAGTTTGTGTTTTCAGACAACTGTCCCAACAGCTCTGGCCTACACACCCTACAGGCTCAGGCCCCTGAGGCCAAACCTGAAGACTGTGCTTGCCCTTTCCAAGGGAATTCTGTGTGCCCATTCCAATGGCCACAACCCTACTTAGAGGATAAACCGCCAAAATTCCTGATGCCATCCCAATAGTGGTGGCTTCCCTTGACAAACAGGGGCAATCTGGGCCCATCTGAGCACCTACCTGCACTCAGACCCGTAGACTGATATCCCTAGAGGTAATAAGGAACGAACAGGCCCCTAGGCACCTATCGGATCCATTGCTTTGGTTTCGAGGCATCTCTCCTCAGAGGCCTGGATTTCAATAACAGCATATGGCTGTTTCTTGACTCACCATCAGAACAAATCTCATCTACACATGGGAAACTTGCACGATGGAGCTGTGTGAAAGCCTCTCTTTAGGAGAACCCTTCAGGGCCCCAGTGCCACCGCTTCTTTCCAAGGTCTCCATAGACACAAAATCATATTAGGTCACATCCACGGTAGAGTCCATTTCAACTCAGCCTCCTCGGTGGCTCCCACTGATCCAGCAGATCTGACCTGTCTTGTTGCTTGGAGACAATTGGAATGCGAGGTGGGGTACCCAGCCATCCATCCTTAGAACCCTGCATGGAAACGTTGTCCTGCAGCCAAACACCAGGTCTCAATTGTCCTGCAGAAGAATCTTTGCAATTGGGACCTTATCACAACTCCCATCGTCAGAAAACCCCATGGCCTCGAGAACCCCCCCTTCAAGTAGGGGCCCTCAGGGACAGAATGTTCAACCTGAGCGATGGTCTGATCCTCGCCCTGACTTCAGATGCACGAGATCTATATTCAGGATTGTAGATTGTGCCTGCCATATCCTCACCCACAAACCTAGGCCTAGCTTGGCTTCTCAGACTTCCGTCCTCAGACTACTGGCCCACAAGACCTCGAATTTGGCAATTCAGAACTACAATGCAGCACTTTGCCTGCCCTCCAAAAGAAAAACATTGCCCTCTGGGGCTACCCAGAAACCCCAAATGAGGATCAACCTGCACGCCATTCGGCTGTACCCCAAAATATAGGCTGACCTGGGCACTAAAGCCCTTTCTGACGCAGCCTGAGCCTGGATATCCTGGCCCCACCCAGACAGCTGGCCGCACACTGAGCACATCGGACCTGTCATGGCCTTAGTTCGTCATCTCTTCTCAACCTCGGTTTTCAGGCTTAAAACCTAGACCTTATCTCCAATCACGGCCTGGGTTTGAAAATGATGCAGAAATCAGATTTCTTTCCCCATGGCAAGAAACCTTGTGTTTGGCATGTTGTCCAAGAATCAGTGTAGTTGAAACCAGTGTGGCCCATAAGGCCCCATCCATGCTTGCGGGCCATATAGGTCACAAACACATATTGTGACCCACAGACTGAGCCCAGTCCTCAGGTAAAGCCTCTCAGTGGCTGGATGGAGAGACAGCATATAGGGCTTGCCATGCCCCTAGGCCTCAATTTTTAACCATAGTTCAGGTTGTCCCTTCACTCTTCCCCAGGGCTCTGCTTTGGAATTCCTCTTTTGGTGGGACACCTGAGGTAACAAACCTGAGAGGAGTCCTCCTATCCCTCAGATAGACGAAAAACAATTGGGATCGGGCCACGTCCACAGAGAACAAGATTTGTCCATGGCCCATGAGGCCTCCCCAACATTCCACGGCCATCGCTGATACAAAATCCAGAGACAAAAGCCTGAGCACGCGCCTCAGACTCGCTCATTCTTCAAATCCTGAATAGTTCCTCAGATAAGAACTTACGCCACACTCGAATGACCCCAAAATATATAGTCTAACCTGGGCACTATTACACTGTCTGACAACCTGAGCCCGGACCTCGTGACCAACACCCAGACAGCTGACCGAACACTGAGCACATTAGACCCGCCATGGCCTTAGATCATCATCTCTCCCCTTACCTCAGTTTTCAGGATTCAGAACCTAGACCTTATCTCCAATCACTGTCCAGGGGTGACTGTGATGCAGAAATCAGAACTCTTCCTTACCCATGTCAAGAAACATTGTGGTTGGCATGTTGTCCAACGTTCAGTGTAGGAGAAACCAGCATTCACCTTGTGGCCCCGCCCATTCTTGAGAGCGACGAGGGCATAAACACGCATTGTGACCCTCAGTGTGAGTCCTGTCCTCTAGTACGTCCTCTCAGTGGCTAGACCATTAGATGTAATAATGGGCTTGACATGTCCCTAGGCCCCAATTTTTAACCAGATTTTTGGTTTTCAGAGTCGCCCCTCCCCAGGGCTCTACTCTTGAATCCACCATTTGGTGGGACACCTGAGGTTGAAAAACAAAACTAAACAAATCAACAACAACAGAAAAACGGACTTCTTCCATCCCACAGAATGACGCCAAACTCTTTGGACAGGGCCAAACCCCCAGAGAGTAAGACTCGTCCATTTCCCATGAAGTCACCCGGAATTTCACGACCATGAGTGACACAATATCTAGAGACAAAGACTTGAGCAAGAGCCTCACACTCGCCCATTTTTCATATCCCAAAGTGTTCTCCTGATGGTCTGTAGTTCAGTCCTGCCATACCTATGACTTTAAACATAAGCCGAGTTTCTGTTTTCAGACAACTGTCCCAACAGCTCTGGCCTACACACCCTACAGGCTCAGGGCCCTGAGGCCAAACCTGAAGACTGTGCTTGCCCTATCCAAGGGAATTTTATGTGCCCATTCCAATGGCCACAACCCTACTAAGAATATAATCCTCCAAAGTCCCTGAGGCCAACACAATATTTGTGGCTTCCCAGGACAAACAGGGGCAATCTGGGCCCATCTGAGCACCTACCTGCTCTCAGACCGTAGACTGATGTCCCTAGAGGTAAAAAGGAACGAACAGGCCCTAGGAACCTATCGGATCCATTGGTTTGGCTCCAGGCATCTCTCCTCAAAGGCCTGGATTTCAATAACAGCATATGGCTGTTTCTGGACTCACCATCAAAACAAATCTCATCTACACATGGGAAACTTGCACTATGGAGCTGTGTGAAAGCCTCTCTTTAGGAGAACCCTTCAGGGCCCCAGTGCCACCGCTTCATTCCAAGGTCTCCTTAGACACAAAATCATATTAGGACACATGCACGGGAGAGTCCATTTCAACTCATCCTCCTCATTTGCTCCCCCAGATCCAGCAGATTTAACCTGTCTTTTGCTTGGAGACAATTGGAATGCGAGGTGGACTACCCAGCCATCCATCCTTAGAACCCTGCTCAGAATCGTTGTTCTGGAGCCAACCAACAGGTGTCAATTGTCCTGCAGAAGAATCTTTGCAGTTGGGAGCTTCTCACAACTCCCATAGTGGGAAAACCACCATGGCCTCGCTATCCACCCCCCCCCTTCAAGAAGGGGCCATCAGGGACAGAATGTCCCACCTGAGCGATCGTCTGATTCTCACCCTGACTTCAGAAGCATGAGATCTCGATTCAGGTCTGTAGATTGTGCCTGCCATATCCTCACCCAGAAACCTAGGCATAGCTTGGTTTCTCAGACTTCCGTTCTCAGACTACTGAACCACAAACCCTCCAGTTTGGCAATCCAGAACTACAATGCAGCACTCCGCCTGCCGAGCAGAAGAAAAACATTGCCCTCTGGGGCTACGCAGAAACCCCTAATTAGGATCAACCTGAACGCCATTTGGCTGTACCACAAATATATAGGCTGACCTGGGCACTAATGCCCTTTCTGACACAGCCTGAGCCTGCACCTCCTGGCACCACCCAGACTGCTGGCCGCTCACTGAGCACATCGGACCCGCCATGGCCTTAGGTCGTCATCTCTTCTCAATCTCGGTTTTCAGGCTTCAGATCCTAGACCTTATCTCCAATCACGGCCTGGGTTTGAAAATGATGCAGAAATCAGAACTCTTTCCCCATGGCAAGAAACCTTGTGGATGGCATGTTGTCCAAGGTACAGTGTACTTGAAACCAGTGGGGCCCATGAGGCCCCACCCATGCTTGGGGGCCACATTGGTGAAAAACACACATTTAGACCCTCAGCCTGAGCCCAGTCGTCAGGTAAGGCCTCTCAGTGGCTGGATGGAGAGACAGCATATTGGGCTTGCCATGCCCTTAGGCCCCAATTTTTAACCATAGTTTGGTTTGTCCCTTTACTCTTCCACAGGGCTCTGCTTTGGAATTCCTCTTTTGGTGGGACTCCTGAGGTAACAAACCTGAAAGGAGTACTCCCATCCCACAGATTGACGAAAAATTATGGGGATCGGGCCAAATCCACAGAGAGCGAGTTTTGTCCATGGCACATGAGGCCTCCCCAACATTCCACGGCCATCACTGATACAATTTCCAGAGACAAAAGCATGAGCATGCGCCTCAGACTCGCTCATTCTTCATATCCTGAAGAGTTCTTCAGATAAGAACGTACACAGCACCCTAAGGCACCCAAAATATATAGTCTAACCTGGGCACTAATGCACTGTCTGACAACCTGAGACCGGACCTCGTGACCAACACCCAGACAGCTGACTGCACACTGAGCACATCTGACCCGCCATGGCCTTAGGTCATCATCTCTTCCCTACCTCAGTTTTCAGGCTTCAGAACCTAGACCTTATTTCCAATCACTGCCCAGGGGTGACTGTGATGCAGAAATCAGAACTCTTCCTTACCTATTGCAAGAAACCTTGTGGTTGGCCTGTTGTCCAACGTTCAGTGTAGGAGAAACCAGCATTCACCCTGAGGTCCCTCCAATTCTTGAGTGCGACGAGGGCATAAACACGCATTGTGACCCTCAGCGTGAGTCCTGTCCTCTAGTACGTCCTCTCAGTGGCTGGACCATTAGATGTCATAATGGGCTTGACATGTGCCTAGGCCCCAATTTTTAACCAGATTTCTGGTTGTCCAGTCACAACTCCCAAGGGCTCTACTCTGGAATCTCTCATTTAGTGGGACACCTGAGGTAGAAAAACAAAACAAAACAAATCAACAACAACAAAAAATGGACTTCTTCCATCCCACAGAGTGACCCCAAACTCCTTGGACGGGGCCAAACCCACAGTGAGTAAGAATCGTCCATTTCCCAAGAAGTCATCTGGAAATTTCACGACCATGAGTGACACAATATCTAGAGACAAAAACGTGAGCAAGAGACTCACACTCGCCCATTTTTCATATTCCAAATTGTTCTCTTCGTGGTCTGTAGATCAGTTCTGCCATACCTATGACCTGAAACATAAGCCGAGTTTGTGTTTTCAGACAACTGTCCCAACAGCTCTGGCCTACACACCCTACAGGCTCAGGGCCCTGAGGCCTAACCTGAAGACTGTGCTTGCACTCTCCAAGGGAATTGTATGTGCCCATTCCAATGGCCACAACCCTACTAAGAGTATAATCCTCCAAAGTCCCTGAGGTCATCCCAATATTTGTGGCTTCCCAGGACAAACAGGGGCAATCTGGGCCCATCTGAGCACCTACCTGCTCTCATATCGTTGACTGATGTCCCCAGAGGTAAAAAGGAACGAACAGGCCCCTAGGCACCTATCGGATCCATTGGTTTGGCTTCCAGGCATCTCTCCTCAGAGGAACGGATTTCAATAACAGCATATGGCTGTTTCTTGACTCACCATCAGAACATATCTCATCTCCACTTGGGAAACTTGCATGATGGAGCTGTGTGAAAGCCTCTCTTTAGGAGAACCCTTCAGGGCCCCAGTGCCACCGCTTCATTCCAAGGTCTCCTTAGACTCAAAATCATATTAGGACACATCCACTGGAGAGTCCATTTCAACTCATCCTCCTCATTTGCTCCCCTAGATCCAGCAGATCTAACCTGTCTTTTGCTTGGAGACAATTGGAATGCGAGGTGGGCTATCCAAACATCCATCCTTAGAACCCTGCTCAGAATCGTAGTTCTGGAGCCAACCAACAGGTGTCAATGGTCCTGCAGAAGAATCTTTGCAGTTGGGAGCTTCTCACAACTCCCATCGTGGGAAAACCGCCATGGCTTCGCCATCCAACCCCCCCTTCAAGAAGGTGCCATCAGGGACAGAATGTCCAACATGAGCGATCGTCTTATTCTCGCCCTGACTTCAGAAGCATGAGATCTCGGCTCAGGTCTTTAGATTGTGCCTGCCATATCCTCACCCAGAAACCTAGGCCTAGCTTGGGTTCTCAGACTTCCGTCCTCAGACTACTGAACCACAAACCCTCCCGTTTCACAATCCAGAACTACAATGAAGCACTCTACCTGCCCTCCAGAAGAAAAACATTGCCCTCTGGGGCTACCCAGAAACCCCAAATTAGGATCAATCTGAACGCCATTCGGCTGTACCCCAAATATATAGGCTGACCTGGGCACTAATGCCCTTTCTGACACAGCCTGAGCCTGAACCTCCTGGCCCCAGCCAGACTGCTGACCACACACTGAGCACATAGGACTCGCCATGGCCTTAGGTGTCATCTCTTCTCAATCTCGGTTTTCAGGCTTCAGAACCCTGACCTTATCTCCAATCACGGCCCGGGTTTCAAAATGATGCAGAAATCAGAACTCTTTCCCCATGGCAAGAAACCTTGTGGTTGGCATGTTTCCAAGGTTCAGTGTACTTGAAATCAGTGTGGCCCATGAGGCCCCGCCCATGCTTGCGGGCCACATTGGTCACAAAAACACATTGTGACCCTCAGCCTGAGCCCAGTCCTCAGGTAAGGCCTCTCAGTGGCTAGATGGAGAGACACCATATTGGGCTTGCCATGCCCCTAGGCCGCAATTTTTAACCATAGTTTGGGTTGTCCCTTCACTCTTCCCCAGGGCTCTGCTTGGAATTCCACTTTTGGTGGGACTCCTGAGGTAACAAACCTGAAAGGAGTCCTCCCATCCCACAGATTGATGAAAAACAATTGGGATCGGGCCAAATCCACAGAGAGCGAGATTCGTCCATGGCCCATGAGGCCTCCCCAACATTCCACTGCCATCGCTGATACGAAATCCAGAGACAAAGGCCTGAGCACACGCCTCAAACTCGCTCATTCTTCATATCCTGAAGAGTTCTTCATATAAGAACCTACACGGCATTCGAATGCACACAAAATATATAGTCTAACCTGGGCACTAATGCACTGTCTGACAACCTGAGCCCGGAGCTCGTGACCAACACCCAGACAGCTGACCGCACACTGAGCACATCAGACCCGCCATGGCCTTAGGTCATCATCTCTTCCCTACCTCAGTTTTCAGGCTTCAGAACCTAGACCTTATTTCCAATCACTGCCCAGGGGTGACTGTGATGCAGAAATCAGAACTCTTCCTTACCCATGACAAGAAAACTTGTGTTTGGCATGTTGTCCAACGTTCAGTGTAGGAGAAACCAGCATTCATCCTGAGGCCCAGCCCATTCTTGAGTTCGACGAGGGTATAAACACGCATTGTGACCCTCAGTGTGAGTCCTGTCCTCTAGGACGTCCTCTCAGTGGCTGGACCATTAGATGTCATAATGGGCTTGACATGTCCCTAGGCCCCAATTTTTAACCAGATTTCTGGTTGTCCAGTCGCCCCTCCCAAGGGCTCTACTCTGGAATCCCTCATTTGGTGGGACACCTGAGGTTGAAAAACAAAACAAAACAAATCAATAAAAACAGAACAACGGACTTCTTCCATCCCACAAAATGACCCCAAACTCTTTGGACGGGGCCAAACCCCCAGAGAGTAAGACTCGTTCATTTCCCATGAAGTCACCCGAAATTTCACGACCATGAGTGACACGATATCCAAGGAAAAAAATTGAGCAAGAGCCTCACACTCGCCCTTTTTTCATATCCCGAAGAGTTCTCCTCATGGTCTGTAGATCAGTCCTGCCATACCTATGACCCGAAAAATAAGACGAGTTTGTCTTTTCAGACAACTGTCCAAACAGCCCTGGCTTACACACGCTACAGGCTCAGGGCCCTGGAGCCAAACCTGACGACTGTGCTTGCCCTCTCTAAGGGAATTGTAGGTGCCCACTCCAATGGCCACAACCCTACTAAGCGATAAACCTCCAAAGTCCCTGAGGACATCCCAATATTTGTGGCCTCCAAGGACAAACAGGGGCAATCTTGGCCCATCTGAGCACCTACCTGCACTCAGAACCGTAGACTGATGTCCCCAGAGGTAAAAAGGAACGAACAGGACCCTAGGCAAATATCGGATCCATTTGTTTGGCTTGCAGGCATCTCTCCTGGATTTCAATAACAGCATATGGCTGTTTCTTGATTCACCCGTCAGAACAAATCTCATCTACACATGGGAAACTTGCACTATGGAGCTGTGTGAAAGCCTCTCTTTAGGAGAACCCTTCAGAGCCCTAGTGCCACCACTTCATTCCAAGGTCTCCATAGACACAAAATCATATTAGGACACATCCAAGGGAGAGTCTATTTCAACTCAGCCTCCTCGGTTGCTCCCCCTGATCCAGCAGATCTAACCTGTCTTGTTGCTTGGAGACAATTGGAATGCGAGGTGGGCTACCCATCCATCCATCCATAGAACACTGCTCGAAAATGTTCTCCTGGAGCCTACCAACAGGTCTCAATTGTCCTGCAGAAGAATCTTTGCAGTTGGGAGCTTCTCACAACTCACATCGTGGGAAAACACCCATGGCCTCGTGATCCAACCCCTTTCAAAAAGGGGCCATCAGGGACAGAATGTCCAACCTGAGCGATCGTCTGATCCTCGCCCTGACTTCAGATGCAGGAGATCTTGATTCAGGTCTCGAGATTGTGCCTGCCATAACCTCACCCAGAAACCTAGGCCTAGCTTGGGTTGTCAGACTTCCGTCCTCAGACTGCTGGCCCACAAGCCCTCCAGTTTGGCAATCCAGAACTACAAATCAGCTATCTGCCTGCCCTCCAGAAGAAAAAAATTGCCCACTGGGGTTACCCAGAAACCCCCAATGAGGATCAACATGCACGGCATTCGGCTGTACCCCAAATATATAGGCTAACTTGGTCTCTAATGCCCTTTCTGACACAGCCTGAGCCAGGACCTCCTGGCCCCACCCAGACAGCTGGCCGCACACTGAGCACTTTCGACCCGCCATGGCCTTAGGTCATCTTCTCTTCCGTACCTCAGTTTTCAGGCTTCAGAACTTAGACCTTATCTCCAGTCCCTGCCCAGGGGTGTCTGTGATGCAGAAATCAGAACTCTTCCTTACCCATGACAAGTAACCTTGTGGTTGGCATGTTGTCCAACGTTCAGTGTAGGAGAAACCATCATTCACACTCAGGTCCCGCCCATTATTGAGGGCGAAGAGGGCATAAACACGCATTATGACCATCAGCGTGAATCCTGTCTTCTAGTACGTCCTCTCAGTGGCTGGAACATTATATGTCATAATTGGCTTGACATTTCCCTAGGCCCCAATTTTTAACCAGATTTCTGGTGGTCCAGTCTCCACTCGCCAGGGCTATACTCTGGAATCCTCCATTTGGTGGTACACCTGAGGTTAAAAAACAAAACAAAACAAATAAACAACAACAGAACAACGGACTTCTTCCATCCCACAGAATGATCACAAACTGTTGGACGGGGCAAAAACCCCAGAGTGTAAGACTCGTCCATTTGCCATGAAGTCATCCGGAAATTTCACGACCATGAGTGACACGATATCCAGAGAAAAAAAACTTGAGCAAGAGCCTCACACTTTTTTCATATCCCGAAGAGAACTCCTCATGGTCTGTAGATCAGTCCTGCCATACCTATGACCCGAAACATAAGCCGAGTTTGTGTTTTCAGGCAACTGTCCAAACAGCCCTGGCCTACACACCCTACAGGCTCAGGCCCCTGGAGCCAAACCTGACGACTGTGCTTGCCCTCTCCAAGGGAATTGTGAGTGCCCATTCCAATGACTACAACCCTACTAATAGGATCAACCTCCAAAGTCCCTGAGGCCATCCCAATATTTGTGGCTTCCCAGGACAAACAGGGGCAATCTGGGCCCTTCTGAGCACCTACCCGCACTCAGACCCGTAGACTGATGACCCAGAGGTAAAAACGAACGAACAGGCCCCTAGGCACATATCGGATCCATTGCTTTGGCTTCCAGGCATCTCTCCTCAGAGGCCTGGATTTCAATAACAGCATATGTCTGTTTCTAGACTCACCCATCAGAACAAATCTCATCAACACATTGGAAACTTGCACAATGGAGATGTGTGAAAGCCTCTCTTTAGGAGAACCCTTCAGGGCCCCAGTGCCACCGCTTCATTCCATGGTCTCCATAGACACAAAATCATATTAGGACACATCCACGGGAGAGTCCATTTCAACTGAGCCTCCTCGGTTGCTCACCCAGATCCAGCAGATCTAACCTGTCTTGTTGCTTGGAGATAATTCAAATGCGAGGTGTGCTACCCAGACATCCATCCTCAGAACCCTGCTCGGAATTATTGTCCTGGAGCCAACCAACAGGTCTCAATTGTCCTGCAGAAGAATCTTTGCAATTGGGAGCTTCTCACAACTCCCATTTTGGGAAAACCCCCATGGCCTCGTGATCCACCCCCCCTTCAATAAGGGGCCATCAGGGACAGAATGTCCAACCTGAGCGATCCTTTGATCCTCGCCCTGACTGCAGATGCACGAAATCTCGATTCAGGTCTGTAGATTGTGCCTTCCATATCCTCACCCAGAAACATAGGCCTAGCTTGGGTTCTCCGACTTCCGTCCTCAGACTACTGGCCCACAAGCCCTCCAGTTTGGCAATCCAGAACTACAATGCAGCACTCTGCCTGCTCTCCAGAAGAAAAACATTGCCCTCTGGGGATACCCAGAAACCCCAAATGAGGATCAACCTGCACGCCATTCTGCTGTACCCCAAATATATAGGCTGACCTGGGCACTAATGCCCTTTCTGACACAGCCAGTGCATGGACCTCCTGGCCACACCCAGACAGCTGGCCGCACACTGAGCACATCGGACCCGCCATGGCCTTAGGACTTCATCTCATCTCAACCTCGGTTTTCAGGCTTCAGAACCTAGACCTTATTTCCAATCACGGCCCGGGTTTGAAAATGATGCAGAAAACAGTACTCTTTCCCCATGGCAAGAAACCTTGTGGTTGGCATGTTGTCCAAGGTTCACTGTAGTTGAAACCAGTGTGGCCCATGAGGCCCTACCCATGCTTGCGGGCCACATTGGTCACAAACACACATTGTGACCATCAGCCTGAGCCCAGTCCTGAGGTAAGGCCTCTCAGTGGCTGGATGGAGAGACAGCATATTGGGCTTGCAATGCCCCTAGGCCCCAATTTTTATCCGTAGTTCTGGTTGTCCCTTCACTCTTCCCCAGGACTCTGCTTTGGAATTCCTCTTTTGGTGGGACACCTGAGGTAACTAACCTGACAGGAGTCCTCCCATCAAACAGATTGATGAAAAACAATTGGGAACGGGACAAGTCCACATAGAGCAAGATTCGTCCATGGCCCATGAGACCTCCCCAACATTCCACGGCCATCACTGATACAAAATCCAAGACAAAAGGCTGAGAACGCACCTCAGAATAGCTCATTCTTCATATCCTGAAGAGTTCTTCATTAGAACCTACACGGCCCTCGAATGCACCCAAAATATATAGTCTAACCTGGGCACTAATGCACTGTCTGACAACCTGAGACCGGACCTCGAACCAAAACCCAGACAGCTGACCACGCACTGAGCACATCTGACCCGCCATGGCCTTAGGTCATCATCTCTTCCCTACCTCAGTTTTCAGGATTCAGAACCTAGACCTTATCTCCAATCACTGCCCAGGGGAGACTGTGATGCAGAAATTAGAACTCTTCCTTACCCATGGCAAGAAACCTTGTGGTTGGCATGTTGTCCAACGTTCAGTGTAGGAGAAACCAGCATTCAGCCTGAGGCCCCGCCATTCTTGAGTGCGACGAGGGCATATACACGCATTGTGACCCTCAGTGTGAGTCCTGTCCTCTAGTACGTCCTATCAGTGGCTGAACCATTAGATGTCATAATGGGGTTGACAAGTCCCTTGGCCCCAATTTTTAAACAGATTTCTGGTTGTCCATCGACCCTCCCAAGGGCTCTACTCTGGAATCCCTCATTTGGTGGGACACCTGATGTTGCAAAACAAAACAAAACAAATCAACAACAACAGAACAACGGACTTCTTCCATCCCACAGAATGACCCCAAACTCTTTGGACGGGGCCAAACCCCCAGAGAGTAAGACTCGTCCATTTCGCATGAAGTCACCCGGAAATTTCACGACCATGATTGACATGATAACCATAGATAAAAACTTGAGCAAGAGCCTCACACTCACCCTATTTTCATATCCCGAAGAGTTCTCCACATGGTCTGTAGATCAGTCCTGCCATACTTATGACCCGAAACATGAGCTGAGTTTGTGTTTTCAAACACTGTCTAACAGCCCTGGCCTACACACCCTACAGGCTCAGGCCCCTGGAGCCAAACCTGACGACTGTGCCTGCCCTTGCCAAAGGAATTGTGTGTGCCCATTCCAATGGCCACAACCCAACTAAGAGGATAAACCTCCAAATTCCCTGAGGCCATCCCAATATTTGTGGTTTCCCAGGACAAACGGGGGCAATCTGGGCCCATCTGAGCACCTACCGGAACTCAGACCCGTAGACTGATGTCCCCAGAGGTAAAAAGGAACGAACAGGCCCCTAGGCACATATCCGATCCATTGCTTTGGTTTACAGGCATCTCTCCTCAGAGGAATGGATTTCAATAACAGCATATGGCTGTTTCTTGACTCACCCATCAGAACAAATCTCATCTACACATTGGAAACTTGCACGATGGAGCTGTGTGAAAGCCTCCGTTTAGGAGAACCCTTCAGGGCCCCAGTGCCACCGCTTCATTCCAAGGTCTCCATAGACATATTATCATATTAGGACACATCCACGGGAGAGTCCATTTCAACTCAGCCTTCTCGGTTGCTCCCCCAGATCCAGCAGATCTAACATGTCTTGTTGCTTGCAGACAATTGGAATGCAAGATGGGCTACCCAGCCATCCATCCTTAGAACCCTGCTCGGAATCGTTGTCCTGGAGCCAACCAACAGGTCTCAATTGTCCTGCAGAAGAATCTTTGCAGTTGGGAGCTTCTCACAACACCCATTGTGGGAAAACCCGAATGGCCTCGTGATCTACGCCCCCCTTCAAGAAGGGGCCATCAGGGACAGAATGTCCAACCTGAGCGATCGTCTGATCCTCGCCCTGACTTCAGATGCACGAGATCTAGATTCAGGTCTCACCCAGAAACCTAGGCCAAGCTTGGGTTCTCACACTTCCGTCCTCAGCCTACTGGCCCACAAGCCCTCCAGTTTAGCAATCCAGAACTACAGTGCAGGACTCTGCCTGCCCTCCAGAAGAAAAACATTGCCCTCTGGGGCTACCCAAAAACCCCAAATGAGATTCAACCTGCACGCCATTCGGCTGTACCCCAAATATATAGGCTGACCTGGGCACTAATACCCTTTCTGGATAGCCTGAGTCTGGACCTCCTGGCCCCACCCAGACAGCTGGCCAAACAATGAGCTTATATGACCTGCCATGGCCTTAGGACTTCATCTCTTCTCAATCTCGGGTTTCAGGCTTCAAAACCTAGACATTATCTCCAATCACGGCCCGGGTTTGAAAATGATGCAGAAATCAGAACGCTTTCCCGATGGCAAGAAACCTTGTGGTTGGCATGTTGTCCAAGTTTCAGTGTACTGGAAACCAGTGTGGCCCATGAGGCCCCGCCCATGCTTGCGGGCCACATTGGTCAGAAACACACATTGTGACCCTCAGCCTGAGCCCAGTCCTCAGGTAAGGCCTCTCAGTGGCTGGATGGAGAGGCAGCATATTGGGCTTGCCATGCCCCTAGGCCCCCATTTTTAACCATAGTTCGGGTTGTCCCTTCACTCTTCCCCAGGGCTCTGATTTGGAATTCCTCTTTTGGTCGGACACCTGAGGTAACAAACCTAAAAGGAGTCCTCCCATCCCACAGATTGAGGAAAAACAATTGGGATTGGGCCAAATCCACAGAGAGCAAGATTCGTCCATGGCCCATAAGGCCTCCCCAACATTCCAAGGCCATCGGTGATACAAAATCCAGAGACAAAAGCCTGAGCAAGCGCCTCAGAATCGCTCATTCTTCATATCCTGAATAGTTCTTCAGATCAGAACCTACATGGCATTCGAATGCACCCAAAATATATAGTCTAACCTGGGAACTAATGCACTGCCTGCAATCTGAGCCCGGACCTCTTGACCAACACACAGACAGCTGACTACACACTGAGCACATCAGACCCGCCATGGCCTTAGGTCATCAACTCTTCCCTACCTCAGTTTTCAGGCTTCAGAACCTAGACCTTATCTCCAATCACTGCCCAGGGGTGACTGTGATGCAGAAATCAGAACTCTTCCTTACATATGGCAAGAAACCTTGTGGTTGGCATGTTGTCCAACGTTCAGTGTAGGAGAAACCAGCATTCACCCTGAGGCCCCGCCCATTCTTGAGTGCGACGAGGGCATAAACACGCATTGTGTCCCTCAGCGTGAGTCCTGTCCTCTAGTACGTCCTCTCAGTGGCTGGACCATTAGAAGTCATAATGGGCTTGACATGTCCCTAGGCCCCAATTTTTAACCATATTTCTGGTTGTCCAGTCGCCCCTCCCCAGGGCTCTACTCTGGAATCCCTCATTTGGTGGAACACGTGAGGTTGAAAAACAAAACAAAACAAATCAACAACAACAGAACAACGGACTTCTTCCATCCCACAGAATGACCCCAAACTCTTTGGAAGGGGCCAAAACCCCAGAGAGTATGACTCGTCCATTTCCCATGAAGTCACCCGTAAATTTCACGACCATGAGTGACACGATATCCAGAGACAAAAACTTGAGCAAGATCCTCACACTCGCACTTTTTTCATATCCTGAAGAGTTCTCCTCATGGTCTGTAGATCAGTTCTGCCATATCCCTTACCCGAAACATAAGCCGAGTTTGTGTTTTCAGACAACTTTCCAAAGCGTTGGCCTACACTCCCTACAGGCTCAGGCCCCTGGAGCCAAACATGAAGACTCTGCTTGCCCTCTCCAAGGGAATTGTATGTGCCCATTCCAATGGCCACAACCCTACTAATAGGATAAACCTCCAAAGTCCCTGAAGCCATCCCAATATTTGTGGCTTCCCAGGACAAACAGGGGCAATCTGGGCCCATCTGAGCACCTACCGGCACTCAGACCTGTAGATTGATGTCCCCAGAGGTAAAAAGAAACGAACAGGCCCATAGGCACCTATCGGATCTATTGCTTTTCTTTCCAGGTATCTCTCCTTAGAGATCATTAGAACCCTTAGAACGCTCGACACTCAGACCCGTAGACTGATGTCCCCAGAGAGAAAAAGGATCGCACAGGCCCATAGGCACCTATCGGATCTATTGCTTTGGTTTCCAGGCATCTCTCCTTAGAGATCCTTAGAACCCTAAGAAACCTGCTCTTGCGTCTTTCCTTATGGGACATCCTTGAGCCATCCAACAGGTGTCGAATGTCCCACAGGAGTCCTTGTTCATGGACCACCTCACAACTCATATCATGGAAAGCTTCCAAGGTCACATGATGCCCCCAATCTTCATGAAGTCGGATCATGGAAAGAAACTCCAACCTGAGCCAACGGCTGATCCTCGCCTTGATTTCAGATGCACGAGATATTGATTAAGCTCTTCAGAGTGCACCTGCTGTGCCCTCATCCCAAAACCTAAGCATAGTTAGTGTTCTCAGACTTCCGTCCTCACTCTCCTGGACCACACGCCCTCCATTTTGGGATTTCCGATGACACAGTGCTGCACTCTGCCTGCTTCTAGAAGAAAAACGTTCCCCTATGGGTCTACCAGAAACCTCAAATGAGGATAAACCTGCATGCCACTCAACTGTACACCAATTATATCGTCTAGCCTGTGCACTAATGCCCTGTCTGACACAACCTGAGGCCTGAATTCCCAACCGACACCCAGACTGCTTGCCGTACGCTGAGAACATCTGAACCGCCATGGCCTTAGGTTGCCATCTCTTTCCAAACTTGTTTTCAGGCTACAGAAACCTAGACCTTATCTCTACTCATTTCCCATGGGTGAACGTGATGCAGAAATCATAACTCATCCTATCCTCTCGCCAGAATCTTGTGGTTGGCATCTTATCCAAAGTTCAGTGTAGGAACCCTGTAGGGCCTACAGGAGTAGTAGTAGGGCCCCTCAGGGTAGTGTAGGGTCCCTGAGGACCTGCCCATGCTTAAAAGCTGCGGTGGGCACAAACACACATTGGGACCCTCAGTTTGAATCCTGTCCTCAAGTAAAGACTCTCAGTGGCTGGACCATAAGCCCACATATGGGGCCTGCCATGCCCCAAGTCACCCAATCTTAACCAGAGTTAGAGACATCTAGTCACCCCTACTCAGGGCTCTGCTCTGGAATCCCTCTTTGGTGGGACATTTGAGGTAAGTAAACACACAAAGGATTCCTCCCACCCACAGAATGACCCAATCACTTGGGATCAGGCCATCCCAAGAGAGAAAGACTCCTCCATGGCCCATGAGGCCAGTCCGACATTCCACGGCCAGTATTGACAAAAAATCCAAAGACATAAGCCTCACCCTTAGATCATAGACCAAAAAATTCTCCTCATAATCTGTAGATCGGGCCTGCCATACCTACGTCCCCAAACCGTGTATTCAGACTTCTATCCTGACATCCCTGTCACACATCCTCCAGGCTGAGGCCCCTGGAGCCACACCTCAGGACTGTGCCTGCCCTCTCCAAAGAAATTCTTCCCATTCCATAAGACACAACCCTACAGATTAGGAGAAACCTCCAAAGTCCCAGAGGCCATTCCAATAGTGTAGGCCGCCCAGTACAAAGAGGGGTTATCTGTCACAAGCTGAGCAACGACCTCAACTCACCCGTGGACAGATATCCCAAGAGAAAGGTATTAAACTGGACAGGCCCCTAGAACGTAATTGGTTCCATTGCTTTTGTTTCTAAGCATCTCTCCTCAGAGGCCTGTTTTCCAATACCAGCATATGGGGGATTCCAGAGATACCAATCAGAACAAATCTTGTCTACACATGGGAAACTTATCCTTTGGAGCTCTGTAAAAAACTAAAGTTAGGAGAAACCTTCAGGTAACCGGAGCCACCGCCCTATTCCAAGGTCTCCATGGACACAAACCCGCATTATGACCATTCGGCAGAAGAGTACATTTCAACTCAGCCCCGTTGATTACTCCCTCAGAGCCAGAATATCAAACCTGCCTTGTCGCTAGGAGACAACTTGAATTCAAAGCAGACTCTCTAGGCATCCATCGTTGGAATCCTGCTCTGGCGCCGTTCCATATGGGATGTCCTGGGAGCCATTCAACATGTCTTGACTGTCCTGCAGAAGGAATCCTTGCAGATTGGAGCATCTCACAACTCCTATCGTGGGAAAACCTACATGGCCTCATGAGGTGCTCCCCTTTATAAAGGGGCCATCATGGACAGAAACTCCAACCTGAGCCAACTTCTGATCTATTGCTTTGGTTTCTATGTATCTCTCCTCAGAGGCCTGGTTTCCAATATCAGAATATGGGGGTTTCCTAAGGAAACAATCAGAACAGATCTCATCTCCACATGAGAAACTTGCTCTTTGGAGCTGTGTCAATACCTCAGGTTAGGAGGATCCTCCAGGGCGCTGGCACCATGGCCCAATTCCAAGGGTCCAAGGACACAATCTTACATTGTGATCCATCCTCAGGAGAGTCCACTTCAAATCAGCCCCCTTGGCTGCTCACCCAGAACCAGCAGATCAAACCTGCCTTGTCACTAGGAGACAGTTGGAATGCGAGGTGGGCTGCCCAGGCATCCATCCTTAGAACCCTGCTCTGGAGAATTTCTTTATGGGACGACTTGAATCCAACCAACCTGTCTTGACTGTCTCGCAGAATGAATCCTTGTGGTTTGAAGCATCACACAATCCCACTGTGGAAAACCTCCATTTCCTCATGATGCCCCACACCTTCATAAATGGGCCATCATGGACAGAAACTCCATCCTAAGCCAAAGTCTGATCTGCGCCCTGAATTCAGAAGCACGAGATCTCGATTCAGCACTTGAGAGTGTGCCTGCTGTGCCCTCGCCCCGAAACCGAAGCCTAACTTGTGTTCTCAGACTTCCGTCTTCAGAATCCTGGCCACACCTCTCCAGTTTGGCAATTCTGGAGACACAATGCAGCACTCTGCCTGCCCTCCAGAAGAAAAATATTGCCCTATAGGGCTAACCAGAAACACCAAATGAGTAACAACCTGCATGCCACTCGACCATACCCCAATTATACAATCTAGCCTGTGCACTAAAGCCCTGTCTGACACAGCCTGAAGGCAGACCTCCAGTCCAACACCCAGACAGCTGGCCGTACACTGAGCATATCAAACCCACAATGGCTTTCGGCCATCATATCTACCCAACCTCAGTTTTCACCTTCAGAACCTAGACCTTATCTCCACTCACTGCTCAGGAGTGAACGTGATACAAGAATCAGAACTTCTCCTTCGCCATGGCAAGAAACCTTGTGGTTGGCATGTGGTCCAACGTTCATTGTAGGAGAAAGCAGCATGGACTATGAGGCCCCACCTATCCCTGAGGGCTACAATTTGCACAAACACACATTGTGACCCTCAGCGTGAGCCCTATCCTCATGTAAAGCCTCTTAGTGACTGGAACAACAGCCCACATATGGGGCTTGCCATGCCCCTAGTCCCCCAATCTCAACCAGAGTTAGAGATGTCTAGTCACCCCTACTCAGGGCACTGCTCTGGAATCCCTCTTTGGTGGGATACCTGAGGTAAAAAAAAAATACAGAAAGGACTCTTCCCATCCACAGAATGATCCCAATAACTTGGGATCAGGCCAAATACCAGAGAAACACATTTCCATGGCCCTTGAGGACTCCCTGACATTCCACGGCCACCGTAGACACAAAATCCAGAAACAAAAGCCTGAGCAACGCCATATACTCGTCCATTGTTCATAGCCAGGAAAATTCTCACGGTCTGTAGATCGAGCCTTATATATACATCCCCAAACCTAAGCTGAGTTTGTGTTTTCAAACTTCTGTCCCCACAGTCGTGGCCCGAACACCATCCAAGCTGGGGCCCCTGGAGCCACACCTGAGGACTGTGGCTTCCTTCTCCAGGGGAATTCTGCCATTTCCATTGGCCACAACCCTATAGATTAGGAGAAACCTCCAAACTCCCCGAGGCCATCCCAATAGTGTTGGCTGCCCAGGACAAACAGGGATGATCTTTCACAAGTTAGGAAACTACCTCCACTCAGACCCAGAGACAGATATCCCCATAGAATAAGATTGAACTGGACAGGCACTTAGGTCCTAATCAGATCCTTTGCTTTTGTTTCCAGGCATCTCTGCTCAGAGACATGGTTACCAATACCAGCATATGGTGGATTACTGAGGCACTCATAGAAAAATCTCGTCTCCACATAGGAAATGTACTCTTTGGAGCTCTATAAAAACCTCTGTTTAAAAGAATCTTTCAGGGCCCCGGATCAAGCGCCCCATTCCAAGGTCTCCATGGACTTAAACCCACATTATGATCTATCCTCGGTAGAGTCCATGGCAACTCATCCGCCTTGGTTTCTCCCCCAGGGCCTGCAGATCAAACCTGCCTTGTTGCTAGGAGACAACTAGAATGGGAGGCGGGCTGCCCAGGCATCCATCCTTAGAACCCTACTCTGGAGTCGTTCCATATGGGACATCCTAGAGCCATCCAACAGGTCTAAAGTGTCCCACAGAAGGAATCTTTGCAGTCTGGTGCATCTCACAACTCCCATTGTGGGAAAATCTTCATGGCCTCTTGAGACACTCCACTTTATAAAGGGGCCATCATGGACAGAAACTCCAACCTGAGCAAACGTCTGGTATTCGCCCTGGCTTCAGGTGCATGAGATCTTGATTCAGCTATGCAGAGTGTGCCTTCTGTGCCCTCACCCCAAAAACTAAGCGTAGCTTGTGTTCTCAGACTACTGTCCTCACACCCCTGTCCCAAAAGCCCTACAATTTGGCAATACTGGGGCCACAATGCAGCACTCTGCGTGCCCTCAAGAAGAAAAACGTTGCCTTATGGAGCTACCTAGAAACCCGAATGAGGATCAACTGAACACCACCCGACTGCACCCCAAATATACAGTCTACCCTGTCTAATGCCCTGTCTGACACAGCATGAGCCCACACCTCCAGACCTACGCTCAACAGCTAGCCACACACTGAGCTCATTGTACCCATCAGGTCCTTAAGTCTTCATCTCTTCCCAACCTTGGTTTTCGGGTTTCAGAACCTAAACCTAAACTCCAATCACTGTCCAGGGGTGAACGTGATGCAGAAATCACAACTCTTCCTTCGCCATGGCCGGAAACCTTGTGGTTGGCATATTCTCCAACGTTCAGTGTAGGAGAATCCAGCGTGGCCCATGAGGCCCTTCCCATGCTTGAGGGCCTTGTTGGGCACAAATAGGCATTGTGACCCTCAGCATGAGCCCTGTCCTCAAGGAAGACCTCTCAGTGTCTGAATCAAGAGCCCACATATTGGACTTGCCATGCCCCTAGGCCCCCAAACTTAAACAGAGCTGGGGTTATCCAGGTGTCCCTACCAAGGACTCTGCTCGGTAATCCCTCTTCTATTGGCACACATGAGGTACATAAAATAAAATAAAAAAACAGAAAGGACTCCTCCCATCCCACAGAATGTACCCAAACTCTTGGGATTGGGTCAAATCCTCAGAGAAGGAAAGCGGACCACAACCCATGAGTCCACGCCAGCATTCGACCCACATTTTTGACACAAATCCAGAGACAAACCTGAACAAGCACCTCAAACTCACCCTTTTTCATATCCCGAAGTGTTATCACGGTCTGTAGATTGGGCGTGCCATACCTATGTCCCCAATCCTAAGCGGAATTTGTGTTTCCAGACTTCTGTCCCCACAGGCCTAGCCCACACACCCTCAAGGCTGGGCCCCTAGAGCCAAACTCAGAACTGTGCCTGCCCTCTCCAGGGGATTTCTGCCCATTCCATTGGCCACAACCCTATAGATTAGGAGAAACTCCAAAATCCCGAGGCCATTCCCAATATTATAGGCTGCCCAGGACAAACAGGGGCGATCTGACACAAGCCGAGCAACTACCTACCCTCAGATCCATAGACACGTATCCCCAGGAAAGAGATTGAACCGGACAGGCACCTAGGCCCTAATCATATCCATTGCTTTTGTTTCCAGGCATCTCTCCTCAGAGGCCTGGTTTCCCATACCAGCATATAGGAGATTCCTTAGGCACTCATCAAAACAATTCTCTTCTCTACATAGGAAACGTACTCTTTAGAGCTCCATCAAAACCTCCGGTTATGAACATCCCTCAAGGCCCCGGATCAAGCACCCCATTCCAAGGTCTCCATGGACACAAATGCACATTATGACCCATCCTCAACTCACCCATTTCAACACACCCGCCTCGGTTACTCCCCTAGATCCAGCAGATCGAACTTGCCTTGGCGCTATGAGACACCTGGAATGGGAGGCAGGCTGCCCAGGCATCCATCCTTAGAACCCTGCTCTGGATAACTTCCTTATGGGATGTCCTGGAGCCCTCCAGCAGGTCTCGACTGTCCCACGGAAGGAATCATTGCGGTTTGGAGCATCTCACAATTCCCATCGTGGGAAAACCTCCATGGCCTCGTGACACCCTCCCCTTCATGAAGGGGCCGTCATGGACAGAAACTCCAACCTGAGCCAACGTCTGATCCTAGCTCTGTCTTCAGGTACACGGGATCTCGAATCATCTCTGCAGAGGGTTTCTGCCGTCCCCTCACCCTGAAATCTAAGTCTGGCTTGTGTTGTCAGAATTTTTTCCTCACACTCCTGGCCCACAAGCCTTCTAGTTTGGGAATTCTGGAGCCACTATGTGGCACTGTGTCTTCCTTCCAGAAGAAAAACGTTGCCCTCTGGGGCTACCCAGTAACCACAAATGAGTACCAACCTGCACGAAACTCGACTGCACCCCAATGATACAGTCTAGCCTGGGCACTAATTCCCTGTCTGTCACAGCCTTAGCCTGCACCTCCCAACCCACACTCAACAGCTGGCCGAACACTGAGCACATCAGTCACACCATTGCCTTAGGTCTTCATGTCTTCCCAACCTCAGTTTTCAGGCTTCAGAACCTAGACCTTAAATCCAATCACAGTCCAGGAGTGAAAGTGTTGCAGAAATTAGAACTCCTTCTTCCCCATGGCCAGAATACTGGTGGTTGCCATATTGTGCAACGTTCAGTGTAGGAGAAACCAGCATGGTACATTAGGCCACGCCCTGACTTGAGGGGCTCCTTGGGCACAAAAACACATTGTGAAACTCAATGTGAGCCCTATGCTCAAGGAAGGCCTCTCAGTGTCTGGACCAAGAGCCCACATATGGGGCTTGCCATGTTCTTAGGTCCCAATGTTAACCAGAGTTCTGGTTGTCCAGTCGCCCCTCCCCAGGACTCTGATGTGGAATCCCTCTTTTTGTGGTTCACCGGAGGTAAAAAAAAAAAAAAAAAAACAGAAAGGCCTCCTCCCTTCCCACAGAATGACCCCAAACTCTTGGGATTGGGTCAAATCCCAAGAAAGGGAGCCTCATCGATGGCCCATGAGGACACCCGGACATTCCATGGCAATCGGTGACACATATCCAGAAAAAAAATAAGCATGAGCAAGCACCTCACTTTCGCCCTTTGTTCATATCCCGAAGAGTTCTCCTCACGGTCTATATATCGGGCCGGCCATACCTACAGACCCAAACCTAAGTGGAGTTTGTGTTTTCAGACTTTTGTCCAAATAGCCCTGGACCACACACGCTCCACACTTGGGTCCCTGGAGCCACACCTCAGGACTGTGCTTCCCTTTCAAGAGAATTCTTCCCATTCCATTGGCCACAACCTTGCAAATTAGGAAAAACCTCCAAAGTTACCGAGGCCATCCCAATAGTGTAGGCCGCCCAGGACAAACAGGTGTGATCTCAAACCAGCTGAGCAACTACCTCCACGCAAACAAAAGATGTCCCCAGAGAAGAATATTGAACCGGACAGGTCCCTAAGCCCTAATCAGATCCATTGCTTTGGTTTCCAGGCATCTCTCCTCAGAGGCCTCATTTCCAATACCAGCAAATGGTGGTTTCCTGAGGCACCAATAAGAACAAATCTCGTCTCCCCATGGAAAACATGCTCATTGGAGCTTTGTTATCACCTCTGGTTAGGAGAATCCTTCAGGGCCCTGGTGCCACTGCCCCATACCAAGGTCTCAATGGACTCAAAGCAACATTAAGACCATCCTCAGGAAAGTCCATTTCAACTCATTTAAGACCATCCTCAGGAAAGTCCATTCCAACTCAGCCCCCTCTGATGCTACCCCAAGCCAGCAGATCAAACGTTTCTTGTTGCTAGGAGACAATTGGAATTGAGGCTGTCTGCCCAGGCATCCATACTTAGAACCCTGTTCTGGAAAAATACCTTAGGAGACGTCCTGGAGCCATCCAACAAATCTTAATTGTCCCACAGAAGGAATCCTTGCGGTTTGGAGCATCTCACAACTCTAATAGTGGGAAAACCCCCATGGCCTCATAATGCCCCCCCCTTCATGAAGGGGCCAACATGGACAGAAACTCCAACCTGAGCCAAAGTCTGATCCTCGACCTGACTTCAGACTCATGAGATCTCAATTCAGCTCTGCAGAGTGTGCCTGCCATGTCCATTCCCCGAAACCTAAGCCTAGCTTGTGTTCTCAGACTTCCGTCCTCACTCTCCTGGCCCACAAGCCCTCCAGTTTGGGAATTCCGAAGCCACAATGCAGCACTCTGCCTGCCCTCCAGAAGAAAAACTTTGCCCTATGCTGCTAATAAGAAACCCCAAATGATTATCGAATGCATGCCACTCGACTGTAAAGCAATTATACAGCCTATCCTGAATAGTAATGCCCTGTCTGGCACAGCCTGAGACAAGACATCCCAAACGACACCCTGACAGCTGGCTCCAAGCTGGAAACAAGGGACCCGCTATGGCTGTAGTTCGTCATCTCTTCCCAACCTCGGTTTTCAGGCTTATGAACCTAGACCTTATCTCCAATCACAGCCCAGGGGTGAACGTGATGCAGAAATCAGAATTCATCCTTCCCCATGGCCAGAAATCTTGTGGTTGGCATGTTGTCCAACGTTCAATGTGGGAAAACCTGCATTGTCGGAAAGGCCACGCCAGTGCCTGAGGGCCGCCTAGGGCACAGACCTGCATTGTGACCTGTAGCGTGAGTCCCGTATTAAAGTAACGCCTCTCAGTGGCTGGACCAAGATCCTGCATATGGGGCTTGTCATATCCATAGGCCCCCAGGCTTAACCAGAGAGCGAGTGTTCCAGTTGTCAGTACCCACTGCTATGCTCCAGAATCCCTCTACTGGGGGGACACATGAAGCAGAAAACAGGACTCTTCCCTTCCCACAGAATGACCCCAAACTCTTGGGGGCTGGACAAACTACCAGAGAGGGAGACTTCTACGACCCATGAGGCAACTCCTACATTAAACGGCCATTGTGGACAAAATATCCAGAGACAAAAGACTGAGCGACTACCTCCCTCTCACCCTTCTTTCATATCCAGAGGAGCTCCCCTCACGGACTGTAGATCAGGCCTGCCATAACCTCGGCCCCAAACCTGAGCTGAGTTTGGGTTTTTGGATGTCTGTCTGCACAGCCGTGGCCCACACCGCCTCCAGGCTGGGGTCTCTGGAGCCACACCACAGAACTGTGCCTGCTCTCTCCTAAGAAACTGCCCGTTCCATTGGCCACAACTCTACAAAATAGTAGAAACTTCAAGGTCCCCAAGGACATCCCACTATCGCAAGCCGCACTGGACAAACAGGGGCATTATGACACCAGCTGAGCAACTACTACCTCCATGCAGACACACAGACTGATATCCGCAGAGACATAAGATTGAACCAGACAGGCCCCTAGGCCCTATTATGAACTCTGGCTTTGGTGTCCAAGTATCACTCCTCAGAGGCCTGGGTTCGAAGACCAGCATATGGGGCTATCCTGAGGCACCAGACAGAACACCTCTCATCTCCACATGGAAAGCTTCCTTGTTGGAGTTGTGTCAAACCCTTCGGGTTGGAGAATCCTGCAGAGTCTCTTAGCTACTGCCACATTCCAAGGTCTCCATGGCCACCAACCCACATTATGACTCATCCTCAGGAAAGTTCTTTTAAACTCAGCCTTCTGGGTAGCTCACTCAAGAGCCCGCAGATTGAACGTGCCTTGTCTCGACCAGGCAATGGGAAGGTGAGTTGGCGTTTCTCGGCATCCATGCTTAGGCCTCTGCTCTCGAGTCTTTCTGTATGGGGCATCCTGGAACCATCCAATAGTACTCGACTGTCCTGAAGAAGGAAACTTTGAAGTTTGGAGCAGCTCACAACTCCCAGCGTAGGGAAACATCCATGGCCTCATGACGCCCCCACGCCATTCAGGAAGGGGCCGTCATGGACACAAACTCCAGCTTGAGGCAACATCTGATACTCGCCCTGACCTCAGATGCAGGAGTTCTCGATTCAGCCTCTGCACAGTGGGCGCAAACCTCGTGCTACCTTGTGTTTTCAGACTTCCTTCCTCACACTTCTGGCAAACATGTCCTCAAGACTTGGAATTCTGGAACCAAAATGCAGCCCTCTGCTCGCCCTCCAGAAGAAAAACGTTGCTCTATGAGGATCTCCATAAACCCCAAATGAGGATCAACCTGCTCGGTTCTCGACCTCACCCCAATTGGATTGGTCGGGTTGTCCATTCATCCCTCCCCAGAGCTCTGCTTTGGAATCCCTCTTTTGGTGGGACACCTGAGGTAACAAAACTAAAAGGACTCCTCCCATCCTTCAGATTGACCTCAAACAATTTGGATTGGACCAAATTCACAGAGAGGAAGTCTCGTCCATGGCCCATGAGGCCTCCCTGAGATTCCACAGCCATCGTTGACAACAAATCCAGAGACAAAAGTCTGAGCAAGCGCCTCACACTCGCTCTTTTGTCGTATCCCAAAGAGTTCTCCTCAGGGTCTGTAGATCAGGCCTGCCATACCTACTTCCCAAACCTAAGCCGAGTTTGTGTTTTCAGACTTCTGTCCCCACATTCCTGACCCACAGACCCTTAAGGCTGGAGCCCCTGGAGACACACATCAGGACTGTACCTGTCCATACCACGGGTATTCTGCCCATTCCATTGTCCACAATCGTACAAATTAGGAAAAACCTCCAGAGTCCCCAAGGACATCCCAATAAAGTAGGCCGCCCAGGACAAACAAGGGTCATCTGAAACCAGCTGAGCATCTACCTCTACTCAGCGTAGATGGATGTCCCCAGAGAAGAAGATTGAATCAGACAGGCCCCTAGGCCTGAATCAGATTCATTGCTTTCGGTTACAGGTATCTCTCCTCAGATGCCTCGTTTCCAATATTAGCATATGGGGATTTCATGAGGCAGCAATCAGAACAAATCTCTTCTCCACACGGGAAAATTATCCTTTGAAGATGTCTCAAAACGTCCAGTTAGGAGAATCCTTCTGGGCCTGTGTGCCACTGCCCCATCACAAGGTCTCCATAGACACAAAAACACATTAGGACCCATCCACAGGAGAGTCCATTTCAACTCAGCGTATTCGGTTGCTCCGCGAGATCCAGCAGATCTAACTTGTCTTGTTGCTAGAAGACAATTGGAATGTGAGGTGGCCTACCACGCCATCCATCCTTAAAACCCTGCTCGGAATCGTTGGCCTGGAGCCAACCAACAGGTCTCAATTGTCCTGCAGAAGAATCTTTGAAGTTCGGAGCTTCTCAGAACTCCCATCGTGAGAGAACTCCCATGGCCACATGATCCCCCCCCCCTTCATAAAGGGGCCATCAGGGACATAAGGTCCAACCTGAGCGATCGTCTGTTCCTCACCCTGACTTCAGATGCACGAGATCTCGGTTCAGGTGTGTAGATTGTGCCTGCCATGTCCTCACCCAGAAACCTAAGGTTTGCTTGTGTCCTCAGACTTCTGTCCACAGACTACTGCCTCACAAGCCGTCCAGGTTGGCAATCCAGAAATACAATGCAGCACTCTACCTGTCCTGCAGAAGAAATACATTGCCCTCTGGGGCTACCTAGTAACCCCAAATGAAGATCACCCTGCACGACACTTGGCTATACCCAAAATATATAGGATGACTTGGACTATATTGCCCTTTCTGACACAGCCTGAGCCTGGACCACCTGGGCCCACCCAGACAGCTGGCTACAAACTGAGAACTTCAGACCCCCCATGGCCTTAGGTGTTATCCCTTCCCAACCTCAGTTTTCAGGCTTCAGAACCTAGACCTTATCTCCAATCACTGCCCAGGTTTGAAAAAGATGCAGAAATCAGAACTCCTTCCCGATGGCAGGAAAACTTCTGGTTGGCTTGTTGTCCAACGTTCAGTGTAGTGGAAACCAGTGTGTCCCTTGAGGCCCCGCCATTGCTCGCGGTCCAGATAGGTAGCAAACACACATTGTGACCCTCAGCCTTGGCCCAGTCCTCAGGTAAGGCCTCTCAGTGGCTGGATGAAGAGACAGCATATTGGGCTTGCCATGCCCCTAGGCCCCAATTTTTAACCATACTTCGTGTTGTCCCTTCACTCTTCCCCAGGGCTCTGCTTTGGAATTCATCTTTTGGTGGGACACCTGAGGTAACAACCCAGAAAGGAGTCCTCCATCCAACAGATTGACAAAAAAAAATTGGGATCGGGCCAAATCCACAGAGAGCAAGATTCGTCCATGGCCCATGAGGCCTCCTCGACATTCCACGGCCATCGCTGATACAAAATCCACAGACAATAGCCTAAGCAAGCACCTCAGACTCACACTATCTTCATATCTTGAAGATGTCTTCTCATGGTTTGTAGATCGGGCCTGCCAAACCTACGTCCCCAAACATAAGCTGAGTTTTTTTTTTCAGACTTCTGTCCTCAAAGTCCTGTGCCACATACCCTCCAGGCTGGGGACCCTGGAGCCACACATTAGGACTGGGCCTACCCAATCCATGGGAATTCTGCCCATTCCATTGTCCATAATCGTACAAATTAGGATAACCCTCCAAAGTCCCTGAGGCCATCCCAATAGTATAGTTCGCCCCGGACTAAAAAGGTCAGTCTGACACCAGCTGAGCATCTAACTCCACTCATAACCTAGAACGATGTCCCCAGAGAAGAAGATTGAACCAGACAGGACCCTAGGCCAAAATCGGATCCATTGCTTTGGTTTACAGGCATGTCTCCTCAAAACCCTGGATTCCAATACCAGCATTGGGGTTTTCCTGAGGCACCCATCAGAACAAACCTCGTCTCCACAAGGAAACTTGTGCATGCGAGCTATGTCAAAAGCTTAGGAGAATACTTCAGGGTCCCGGTGCCACCGCCCCATTCCAAGGCCCTCATGGACACAAACACACATTAGACCCATCCTCAGGAAAGTCCATTTCAACTCAGCCACCCCGGTTGCTCCCGCAGAGCCATCAGATCTAAACTGTCTTGTCGCTAGGAGACAATTGGAATGCGAGGCGGGCTTCCCAGGCATCCATCCTCGAACGTTGGTCTGGACTCATCCATATGGGATGTCCTGGAGCTGTCCAACAGGTCTCAAATGTCCCGCAGAAGGAAACTTGGAGGGGACATCCCACCACTCCAAACGTGGGAAAACCTCCACGGCCTCGAGATTCGGCTCCCTTTATGAAGGGGCCGTAATGAACAGAAAATCCAAGCTGAGCCAACGTCTGATCCTCGCTCTGACTTCCGATGCATGAGATATTGCTTCAGATCTTCAGGGCGTACATGCCGTTCCCTCGCCCTGAAACCCAAGTCTAGGTGTCCCTAGCACCCAATTTTAACCAGATTTCTGGTTGTCCAATCACCCCTCCCCAGGGCTCTACTCTGGAATCCCTCATATGGTGGGACCCCTGAGTTTGAAAAACAAAGCAAAACAACAACAACAACAACAACAAAAAACGGACTTCTTCCGTCCCATAGAATGAACCCAAACTCTTTGGATTGGGCCAAACCCCCAGGGAGTAAGACTCGTCCATTTCCCATGAAGTCACCCGGAATTTTCATGACCATGAATGGCATGATATCCAGAGATAAATACTTGAGCAAGAGCCTCACACTCGCCCTTTTTTCATATCCCGAAGAGTTCTCTTCATGGTCTGTAGATCAGTCCTGCCATACCTATGACCCGAAACATAAGCCGAGTTTCTGTTTTCAGACAACTGTCCAAACAGCCCTGGCATACAGGCTTAGGCCCCTGGAGCCAAGCTGAGGACTGTACTTGCCCTCTACAAGGGAATTCTGTGTGCCCATTCCAATGGCCACAACGCTACAAATGGGATAAAGCTCCAAAGTCCCTGAGGCCATCCCATAGTGGTGGCTTCCCAGGACAAACAGGAGCAATCTGAGCCATCTGAGAACCTACCTGCACTCAGACTTGTAGACTGATATCCCCAGAGGTAAAAAGGAATGAACAGGCCCCTAGGCCCTAATCGGATCCATTGCTTTGGTTTCCAGGCATCTCTCCTCAGAGGCCTGGATTTCAGTACCAGCATATGGCTGTTTCTTGACTCACCCACCAGAACAAATCTCATCTACACATGGGAAACTTGCACGTGGGAGTGATGTCAAAGCCTCTGTTTAGGAGAATCCTTCATGGCCCCAGTGCCACCGCGTCATTCCAAGGTATCCATAGACACAAAAACACATTAGGACCCATCCACAGGAGAGTCCATTTCAACTCAGTTATTCGGTTGCTCCACTAGATCCAGCAGATCTAACTTGTCTTGTTGCTAGGAGACAATTGGAATGCGAGGTGGGCTACCCTGCCATCCATCCTTAGAACCCTGCTCAGAATCGTTAGCCTGGAGCCAACCAACAGGTCTCTATTGTCCTGCAGAAGAATCTTTGAGGTTGGGAGCTTCTCACAACTCCCATCTTGGGAAAACCCCCATGGCCTCGTGATACGCCCCCTTCTTGAATTGGGACTCAGGGACATAAGGTCCAACCTGAGCGATCTTCTGATCCTCACCATGACTTCAGATGCACGAGATCTCGGTTCAGATCTGTAGATTGTGCCTGCCATGTCCTCACCCAGAAACCTAAGCCTAGCTTGGGTCCGCAGACTTCCATCCTCAGACTAATGGCCCACAAGCCCTCCAGTTTGGCAATCCAGAATTATAATGCAGCACTCTGCCTGCCCTCCAGAAGAAAAACATTGCCTTCTGGGGCTACCCAGAAACCCCAAATGAAGATCAACCTGCACGCCACTTGGCTGTACCCAAAATATATAGGCTGACCTGGGCAATAATGCTCTTCTGACAGTAGCGGAGCCTGGACATCCTGGCACCACCCATACAGCTGGCCGCTCACTGAGCACATCGGACCAGACATTGCCTTAGGTCGTTATCTCTTCCCAGCCTCGGGTTTCAGGATTTAGAACCCAGACCTTATCTCCAATCACTGCCCATGTTTGAAAATGATGTAGAAATCAGAACTCTTTCCCGATGGCAAGAAAACTTGTGGTAGGCTTGTTGTATAATGTTCAGTGTAGTGGATACCAGTGTGTCCAATGAGGCCCCGCCATTGCTCGCGGGCCACATAGGTGGCAAACACACATTGTGACCCTCAGCCTTAGCCCAGTCCTCAGGTAAGGCCTCTCAGTGGCTGGATGAAGAGACAGCATATTGGGCTTGCCATGCCCTTAGGGCCCCAATTTTTAAAAAAAGTTCGGGTTGTCCCTTCACTCTTCCCCAAGCTCTGCTTTGGAACTCCTCTTTTGGTGGGACACCTGAGGTAACAACCCTGAAAGGAATACACCATCCAACAGATTGACGAAAAACAATTGGGATTGGGCCAAATCCACAGAGAGCAAGATTGGTTCATGGCCCATGAGGCCTCCTCGACATTCCACGGCCATCGCTGAAACAAAATCCAGAGACAAAAGCCTGAGCAAGCGCCTCAGACTCCAACTATCTTCATATCCTGAAGATGTCTTCTCATGGTTTGTAGATTGGGCCTGCCATACCTACGTCCCCAAACATAAGCTGAGTTTTTTTTTTTCAGACTTCTGTCCTCAAAGTCCTGGGCCACACACCATCCAGGCTGGGGACCCTGGAGCCAAACATTAGGACTGGGCCTACCCAATCCATGGGAATTATTCCCCTTCCATTGTCCAAAATCGTACAAATTAGGAGAAACTTCCAAATTCTCTGAGGCCATCCCAATAGTATAGGTCGCCCGGGACAAAAAAGGTCAGTCTGTCACCAGCTGAGCATCGACCTCCACTCATACCCTAGATGGATGTCCCCAGAGAAGAACATTGAACCAGAGAGGACCCTAGGCCAAATTCGGATCCATTGCTTTGGTTTACAGGCATGTCTCCCCAAAACCCTAGATTCCAATACCAGCATTGGGGTTTTCCTGAGGCACCCATCAGAACAAACCTCGGCTCCACAAGGAAACTTGTGCATGGGAGCTATGTCAAAAGCTGAGGAGAATACTTCAGGGTCCCGGTGCCACCGCCCCATTCCAAGGCCCTCATGGACACAAACACACATTAGACCCATCCTCAGGAAAGTCCATTTCAACTCAGCCACCCCGGTTGCTCCTGCAGAGCCATCAGATCTAAACTGTCTTGTCGCTAGGAGACAATTGGAATGCGTGGCGGGCTTCCCAGGCATCCATCCTCGAACGTTGGTCTGGACTCATCCATATGGGATGTCCTGGAGCTGTCCAACAGGTCTCAAATGTCCCGCAGAAGGAATCCTAGGAGGGGGCATCCCACCACTCCAAACGTGGGAAAACCTCCACGGCCTCGAGATTCGGCTCCCTTTATGAAGGGGCCGTCATGAACAGAAAATCCAAGCTGAGCCAACATCTGATCCTCGCTCTGACTTCCGATGCATGAGATATTGCTTCAGATCTTCAGGGCGTACATGCCGTTCCCTCGCCCTGAAACCCAAGTCTAGGTGTCCCTAGCACCCAATTTTAACCAGATTTCTGGTTGTCCAATCACCCCTCCCCAGGGCTCTACTCTGGAATCCCTCATATGGTGGGACCCCTGAGTTTGAAAAACAAAGCAAACAACAACAACAACAAAAAAAAACGGACTTCTTCCGTCCCACAGAATGAACCCAAACTCTTTGGATTGGGCCAAACCCCCAGGGAGTAAGACTCGTCCATTTCCCATGAAGTCACCCGGAATTTTCATGACCATGAATGGCATGATATCCAGAGATAAATACTTGAGCAAGAGCCTCACACTCGCCCTTTTTTCATATCCCGAAGAGTTCTCTTCATGGTCTGTAGATCAGTCCTGCCATACCTATGACCCGAAACATAAGCCGAGTTTCTGTTTTCAGACAACTGTCCAAACAGCCCTGGCATACAGGCTTAGGCCCCTGGAGCCAAGCTGAGGACTGTACTTGCCCTCTACAAGGGAATTCTGTGTGCCCATTCCAATGGCCACAACGCTACAAATGGGATAAAGCTCCAAAGTCCCTGAGGCCATCCCATAGTGGTGGCTTCCCAGGACAAACAGGAGCAATCTGAGCCCATCTGAGAACCTACCTGCACTCAGACTTGTAGACTGATATCCCCAGAGGTAAAAAGGAATGAACAGGCCCCTAGGCCCTAATCGGATCCATTGCTTTGGTTTCCAGGCATCTCTCCTCAGAGGCCTGGATTTCAGTACCAGCATATGGCTGTTTCTTGACTCACCCCCCAGAACAAATCTCATCTACACATGGGAAACTTGCACGTGGGAGTGATGTCAAAGCCTCTGTTTAGGAGAATCCTTCATGGCCCCAGTGCCACCGCGTCATTCCAAGGTATCCATAGACACAAAAACACATTAGGACCCATCCACAGGAGAGTCCATTTCTACTCAGTTATTCGGTTGCTCCACTAGATCCAGCAGATCTAACTTGTCTTGTTGCTAGGAGACAATTGGAATGCGAGGTGGGCTACCCTGCCATCCATCCTTAGAACCCTGCTCAGAATCGTTAGCCTGGAGCCAACCAACAGGTCTCTATTGTCCTGCAGAAGAATCTTTGAGGTTGGGAGCTTCTCACAACTCCCATCTTGGGAAAACCCCCATGGCCTCGTGATACGCCCCCTTCTTGAATTGGGACTCAGGGACATAAGGTCCAACCTGAGCGATCTTCTGATCCTCACCATGACTTCAGATGCACGAGATCTCGGTTCAGATCTGTAGATTGTGCCTGCCATGTCCTCACCCAGAAACCTAAGCCTAGCTTGGGTCCGCAGACTTCCATCCTCAGACTAATGGCCCACAAGCCCTCCAGTTTGGCAATCCAGAATTATAATGCAGCACTCTGCCTGCCCTCCAGAAGAAAAACATTGCCTTCTGGGGCTACCCAGAAACCCCAAATGAAGATCAACCTGCACGCCACTTGGCTGTACCCAAAATATATAGGCTGACCTGGGCAATAATGCTCTTCTGACAGTAGCGGAGCCTGGACATCCTGGCACCACCCATACAGCTGGCCGCTCACTGAGCACATCGGACCAGACATTGCCTTAGGTCGTTTATCTCTTCCCAGCCTCGGGTTTCAGGATTTAGAACCCAGACCTTATCTCCAATCACTGCCCATGTTTGAAAATGATGTAGAAATCAGAACTCTTTCCCGATGGCAAGAAAACTTGTGGTAGGCTTGTTGTATAATATTCAGTGTAGTGGATACCAGTGTGTCCAATGAGGCCCCGCCATTGCTCGCGGGCCACATAGGTGGCAAACACACATTGTGACCCTCAGCCTTAGCCCAGTCCTCAGGTAAGGCCTCTCAGTGGCTGGATGAAGAGACAGCATATTGGGCTTGCCATGCCCTTAGGGCCCCAATTTTTAAAAATAGTTCGGGTTGTCCCTTCACTCTTCCCCAAGCTCTGCTTTGGAACTCCTCTTTTGGTGGGACACCTGAGGTAACAACCCTGAAAGGAATACACCATCCAACAGATTGACGAAAAACAATTGGGATTGGGCCAAATCCACAGAGAGCAAGATTGGTTCATGGCCCATGAGGCCTCCTCGACATTCCACGGCCATTGCTGAAACAAAATCCAGAGACAAAAGCCTGAGCAAGCGCCTCAGACTCCAACTATCTTCATATCCTGAAGATGTCTTCTCATGGTTTGTAGATTGGGCCTGCCATACCTACGTCCCCAAACATAAGTTGAGTTTTTCTTTTCAGACTTCTGTCCTCAAAGTCCTGGGCCACACACCATCCAGGCTGGGGACCCTGGAGCCAAACATTAGGACTGGGCCTACCCAATCCATGGGAATTATTCCCATTCCATTGTCCAAAATCGTACAAATTAGGAGAACCTTCCAAATTCTCTGAGGCCATCCCAATAGTATAGGTCGCCCGGGACAAAAAAGGTCAGTCTGTCACCAGCTGAGCATCGACCTCCACTCATACCCTAGATGGATGTCCCCAGAGAAGAACATTGAACCAGAGAGGACCCTAGGCCAAATTCGGATCCATTGCTTTGGTTTACAGGCATGTCTCCCCAAAACCCTAGATTCCAATACCAGCATTGGGGTTTTCCTGAGGCACCCATCAGAACAAACCTCGTCTCCACAAGGAAACTTGTGCATGGGAGCTATGTCAAAAGCTTAGGAGAATACTTCAGGGTCCCGGTGCCACCGCCCCATTCCAAGGCCCTCATGGACACAAACACACATTAGACCCATCCTCAGGAAAGTCCATTTCAACTCAGCCACCCCGGTTGCTCCTGCAGAGCCATCAGATCTAAACTGTCTTGTCGCTAGGAGACAATTGGAATGCGAGGCGGGCTTCCCAGGCATCCATCCTCGAACGTTGGTCTGGACTCATCCATATGGGATGTCCTGGAGCTGTCCAACAGGTCTCAAATGTCCCGCAGAAGGAATCCTAGGAGGGGGCATCCCACCACTCCAAACGTGGGAAAATCTCCATGGCCTCGAGATTCGGCTCCCTTCATGAAGGGGCCGTCTTGAACAGAAAATCCAAGCTGAGCCAACATCTGATCCTCGCTCTGACTTCAAAAGCACGAGATATTGCTTCAGATCTTCAGGAGGTACATGCCGTGTCCTCACCCTGAGTCTCAAGTCTAGCTTGTGTTCTCAGACTTCCGTCCTCACACTCCTGGCTCCGAAGCCCACAAGTTTGGCAATTCCAGACCATCATTGCAGCACTCTGCCTGACCTCGAGAAACAAAATATTGCCCAATGAGCTGCCTGGGCACATTAAATGAGAATAAACCTACACGGCACTCGAATGTACCCAAATTATATAGTCTAACCTGGGCAGTAATGCACTGTCTGACACACCCTGAGCCGGGACTTCCTGAGCAACACCCAGACAGCTGACCGCACCCTGAGCCCATAAGCCCCGCCGAGGCCTTAGGTCATCATCTCTTCCCTACCTCAGTTTTCAGGCTTCAGAACCTAGACCATATCTCCAATCACTGCCCAGGGGTGAGTGTAATGGAGAAATCAGAACTCTTCCTTACCCATGGCAAGAAACCTTACGGTTGGCATGTTGTCCAACGTTCAGTGTAGGGGAAACCAGCATTCACCCTGAGGCCCCGCCCATTTTCAGTGCGACAAGGGCATAAACACGCATTGTGACCCTCAGTGTGAGTCCTTTCCTCTAGTACGTCCTCTCAGTGGCTAGACCATTAGATGCCATACTGGCTTGACATGTCCCTGGCCCCAAATTTAAACCAGATTTCTGGTTGTCCAATCGCCCCTCCCCAGGGCTATACACTGGAATCCCTCATTTGGTGGGGTTTGAAAAACAAAACAAAACAACAACAACAACAACAAAAACGGACTTCTTCGATCCCACAGAATGACCCCAAACTCTTTGGATTGGGCCAAACCCCCAGGGAGTAAGACTCGTCCATTTCCCATGAATTCACCCGAAAATTTCATGACCATGAATGGCATGATATCCAGAGATAAAAACTTGAGCAAGAGCCTCACACTCGCCCTTTTTTCATATCTCAAAGAGTTCTCCTCATGGTCTGTAGATCAGTCCTGCCATACCCATGACCCGAAACATAAGCCGAGTTTCTGTTTTCAGACAACTGTCCAAACAGCCCTGGCCTACACAGCCTACAGGCTTAGGCCCCTGGAGCCAAGCTGAGGACTGTACTTGCCCTCTCCAAGGGAATTCTGTGTGCCCATTCCAATGGCAACAACTCTACTAATAGGATAAACCTCCAAAGTCCCTGAGGCCATCCCAATAGTGGGGGCTTCCCAGGACAAACAGGAGCAACCTGAGCCCATCTGAGATCCTACCTGCACTCAGACTTGTAGACTGACATCCCCAGAGGTAAAAAGGAACGAACAGGCCCCTAGGCCCTAATCGGATCCATTGCTTTGGTTTCCAGGCATCTCTCCTCTTAGGCCTGGATTTCAGTACCAGCATATGGCTGTTTCTTGACTCACCCACCAGAACAAATCTCATCTATACATGGGAAACTTGCACGTGGGAGTGATGTCAAAGCCTCTGTTTATGAGAACCCTTCATGGCCCCAGTGCCGCCGCTTCATTCCACGGTATCCATAGACACTAAAACACATTAGGACCCATCCACACGAGAGTCCATTTCAACTCAGCGTTTTCGGTTGCTCCGCGAGATCCAGCAGATCTAACTTGTCTTGTTGCAAGGAGACAATTGGAATGCTAGGTGGGCTACCCAGCCATCCATTCTTAGAACCCTGCTCGGAATCGTTAGACTGGAGCCAACCAACAGGTCTCAATTGTCCTGCAGAAGAATATTTGAAGTTGGGAGCTTCTCACAACTCCCATAGTGAGAAAACACCCATGGCCTCGTGATCCCCCCCCCCTTCATGAAGTGGCCCTCAGGGACATAAGGTCCAACCTGAGCGATCGTCTGATCCTCACCATGACTTCAGATGCACGAGATCTCGGTTCAGATCTGTAGATTGTGCCTGCCATGTCCTCACCCAGAAACCTAAGCCTAGCTTGTGTCCTCAGACTTCCATTCTCAGACTAATGGCCCACAAGCCCTCCAGTTTGGCAATCCAGAATTACAATGCAGCACTCTGCCTGCCCTCCAAAAGAAAAACATTGCCTTCTGGGGCTACCCAGAAACCCCAAAAGAAGATCAACTTGCACGCCACTTGGCTGTACCCAAAATATATAGGCTGACCTGGGCAATAATGCCCTTTCTGACAGAGGCTGAGCCTAGACCTCCTGGCCCCACCCATACAGCTGGCCGCTCACTGAGCACATCGGACCAGCCATTGCCTTAGGTCGTTATCTCTTCCCAGCCTCGGTTTTCAGGATTTAGAACCAAGACCTTATCTCCAATCACTGCCCATGTTTGAAAATGATGCAGAAATCAGAACTCTTTCCCGATGGCAAGAAACCTTGTGGTAGGCTTGTTGTATAATGTTCAGTGTAGTGGATACCAGTGTGTCCAGTGAGGCCCCGCCATTGCTCGCGGGCCACATAGGTGGCAAACACACATTGTGACCCTCAGCCTTAGCCCAGTCCTCAGGTAAGGCCTCTCAGTGGCTGGATGAAGAGACCGCATATTGGGCTTGCCATGCCCCTAGGCCGCAATTTTTAACAATAGTTCGGGTTGTCCCTTCACTCCTCCCCAGGGCTCTGCTTTGGAACTCCTCTTTTGGTGGGACACCTGAGGTAACAACCCTGAAAGGAGTACTCCATCCAACAGATTGACGAAAAACAATTGGGATTGGGCCAAATCCACAGAGAGCAAGATTCGTCCATGGCCCATGAGGCATCCTCGACATTCCACGGCCATCGCTGAAACAAACTCCAGAGACAAATCCTGAGCAAGCGCCTCAGACTCGCACTATCTTCATATCCTGAAGATGTCTTCTCATGGTTTGTAGATCGGGCCTGCCATACCTATGTCCCCAAACATAAGCGGAGTTTGTGTTTTCAGACTTCTGTCCTCAAAGTCCTGGGCCACACACCATCCAGGCTGGCGACCCTGGAGCCACACATTAGGACTGTGCCTACCCAATCCATAGGAATTCTGCCCATTCCATTGTCCCAAATCGTACAAATTAGGAGAACCATCCAAAGTCCCTGAGGCCATCCCAATAGTATAGGTCGCCCGGGACAAAAAAGGGCAGTCTGACACCAGCTGAGCATCTAACTCCACTCATACCCTAGATGGATGTCCCCAGAGAAGAAGATTGAACCAGACAGGACCCTAGGCCAAAATCGGATCCATTGCTTTGGTTTCCAGGCATGTATCCTCAAAACCCTGGATTCCAATACCAGCATTAGGGTTTTCCTGAGGCACCCATCAGAACAAACCTCATCTCCACAAGGAAACTTGTGCATGGGAGCTATGTCAAAAGCTTAGGAGAATACTTCAGGGTCCCGGTGCCACCGCCCCATTCTAAAGCCCTCATGGACACAAACACACATTAGACCCATCCTCAGGAAAGTCCATTTCAACTCAGCCACCCAGGTTGCTCTCGCAGAGCCATCAGATCTAAACTGTCTTGTCGCTAGGAGACAATTGGAATGCTAGGCGAGCTTCCCAGGCATCCATCCGCGAACGTTGGTCTGGAATCATCCATATGGGATGTCATGGAGCTGTCCAACAGGTCTCAATTGTCCCGCAGAAGGAATCCTTGGAGGGGGCATCCCACCACTCCCAACGTGGGAAAAATTCCACGGCCTCGAGATTTGGCTCCCTTTATAAAGGGGCCGTCATGAACAGAAAATCCAAGCTGAGCCAACGTCTGATCCTCGCTGTGACTTCAGATGCATGAGATATTGCTTCAGATCTTCAGGGGATACATGTCGTGCCCTCGCCCTGAAACCCAAGTCTAGCTGCCCCTAGGACCCTAATTTAACCAGATTTCTGGTTGTCAAATCGCCCCTCCCCAGGGCTCTACTCTGGAATCCGTCATTTGGTGGGACAACTGAGTTTGAAAAACAAAACAAAACAAAACAACAACAACAAAAAACGGACTTTTCCATCCCACAGAATGACCCCAAACACTTTGGATTGGGGCAAACCCCCAGGGAGTAAGACTCGTCCATTTCCCATGAAGACACCCGGAAATTTCACGACCATGAATGGCATGATATCCAGAGATAAATACTTGAGCAAGAGCCTCACATTCGCCCTTTTTTCATATACTGAAGAGTTCTCCTCATGGTCTGTAGATCAGTACTGCCATACCTATGACCCGAAACATAAGCCGAGTTTCTGTTTTCAGACAACTGTCCAAACAGCCCTGGCCTACACAGCCTACAGGCTCAGGCCCCTGGAGCCAAACTTCACGACTGTGCTTGCCCTCTCCAAGGGAATTGTATGTGCCCATTCCAATGGCCACAACCCTAGTAATAGGATAAAACACCAAAGTCCATGAGGTCATCGCTCGATTTTTAGCTTCACAGGAGAAACAGGGGCAAATTGGGCCCATCTGAGCACCTACCTGCACTCAGACCCGTAGACTGATGTCCCCAGAGTTAAAATGGAATGAACAGGCCCCTAGGGAACTATCGGATCCATTGCTTTCGTTTCCAGGCATCTCTCCTTAGAGGCCTGGATTTCAATTATCCTACTAGTAGGGTTGTGGCCATTGGAATGGGCACATAAAATTCCCTTAGAGAGGGCAACCACAGTTGTCAGGTTTGGCTCCAGGGGCCTGAGCCTGTAGGGTGTGTAGGCCAGGGCTGTTTGGACAGTTGTCTGAAAACACAAACTCGGCTTATGCTTCGGGTCATAGGTATGGCAGGACTGATCTACAGACCATGAGGAGAACACTTCAGGATATGAAAAAAGGGCCAGTGTGAGGCTCTTGCTCAAGTTTTTGTCTCTGGATATCGTGTCACTCATGGTCGTGAAATATCCGGGTGACTTCATGGGAAATGGACGAGTCTTACTCTCTGGGGGTTTGACCCCGTCCAAAGAGTTTGGGGTCATTCTGTGGGATGGAAGAAGTCCGTTGCTCTGTTGTTGTTGATTTGTTTTGTTTTGTTTTTCAACCTCACGTGTCCCACCAAATGAGGGATTCCAGAGTATAGCCCTGGGGATGGGCTACCTGACAACCAGAAATCTGGTTAAAAATTGAGGCCTAGGGACATGTCAAGCCCATTATGACATCTAATGGTCCAGCCACAAGAGGACGTCCTAGAGGACAGGACTCACACTGAGGGTCACAATGCGTGTTTATGCCCTCGTTGCACTCAAGAATGGGCGGGGCCTCAGGGTGAATGCTGGTTTCTCCTACACTGAACGTTGGACAACATGCCAACCACAAGGTTTCTTTCCATGGGGAAGGAAGAGTTCTGATTTCTGCATCACAGTCACCCCTGGGCAGTGATTGGAGATAAGGTCTAGGTTCTGAAGACTGAAAACTGAGGTAGGGAAAAGATGATGACCTAAGGCCATGGCGGGTCTGATGTGCTCAGTGTGCGGTCAGCTGTCTGGGTGTTGGTCACGAGGTCCGGGCTCAGGTTGTCAGACAGTGCATTAGTGCCCAGGTTAGACTATATATTTTGGGTGCATTCGAGTGCCGTGTAGGTTCTTATCTGAAGAACTCTTCTGGATATGAGGAATGAACGAGTCTGAGGCGCGTCCTCTGGCTTTGTCTCTGGATTTTGTATCAGCGATGGCATGGAATGTTGGGGAGGCCTCATGGGCCATGGATGAATCTTGCTCTCTGTGGATTTGGCCCGATCAAAATTGTTTTTCGTCAATCTGTGGGCTGGGAGGACTCCTTTCAGTGTTACCTCAGGTGTCCCACCAAAAGAGGAATTCCAAAGCAGAGCCCTGGGGAAGAGTGAAGACACAACCCGAACTACGGTTAAAAATTGGGGCATAGGGGCATGGCAAGCCCAATATGCTGTCTCTCCATCCAGGCACTGAGAGGCCTTACCTGAGGACTGGGCTCAGGCTCAGGGTCACAATGTGTGTTTGTGACCAATGTGGCCCGCAAGCATGGGCGGAGCCTCATGGGCCACACTGGTTTCAACCACACTGAACCTTGGACAACATGCCAACCACATGTTTTCTTGCCATGGGAAAGAGTTCTGATTTCTGCATCATTTTCAAACCCGGGCCGTGATTGATGATAAGGTCTAGGTTCTGAAGCCTGAAAACCGAGGTTGAGAAGAGATGACGACCTAAGGCCATGGCGGGTCCGATGTGCTCAGTGTGTGGCCAGCTGTCTGGGTGGGGCCAGGAGGTCCAGGATCAGGCTGTGTCAGAAAGGGCATTAGTGCCCAGGTCAGCCTATATATTTGGGGTACAGCCGAATGGTGTGCCCCGTTGATCCTCATTTGGGTTTCTGGGTAGCCCCAGATGGCAATGTTTTTCTTCTGGAGGGCAGGCAGAGTGCTGCATTGTGTTTCTGGATTGCCAAACTGGAGGGCTTCTGGGCCAGTAGTCTGAGGACGGATGTCTGAGAACCCAAGCTAGGCCTTGGTGTCTGGGTGAGGATATGGCAGGCATAATGTACAGACCTGAATCGAGATCTCGTGTATCTGAAGTCAGAGCGAGGATCAGACGATCGCTCAGGTTGGTCAGTCTGTCCCTGATGGCCCCTTCTTGAAGAGGGGGTGGATAACGAGTCCATGGGGGTTTTCCCACGATGGGAGTTGTGAGAAGCTCCCAACTGCAAAGATTCTTCTTCAGGACAATTGAGACCTGTTGGTTGGCTCCAAGACAACGATTCCGAGCAGGGTTCTAAGGATGGATGGCTGGGTAGCCCAGCTTGCATTCCAATGGTCTCCAAGAAAAAAGACAGGTTAGATCTGCTGGATCTGGGGGAGCAACCGAGGAGGCTGAGTTGAAATGGACTCTCCCGTTGATGTGTCCTAATATGATTTTGTGTATATGGAGACCTTGGAATGAAGCGGTGGCACTGGGGCCCTGAAGGGTTCTCCTATAGAGAGGCTTTCACACAGCTCCATTGTGCAAGTTTCCCATGTGTAATTGAGATTTGTTCTGATGGGTGAGTCAAGAAACAGCCATATGCTCTTATTGAAATCCAGGCCTCTGAGTAGAGATGCCTGGGATCCAAATCAATGGTTCCGATAGGTGCCTAGGGGCCTGTTCGTTCCTTTTTACCTCTGCGGACATCAGTCTATGGGTCTGAGTGCCGGTAGGTGCTCAGATGGGCCCAGATTGCCCCTGTTTGTCCTGGGAAGCCACAAATATTGGCTGGCCTCAGGGACTTTGGAGGTTTATACTCTTAGAAGGGTTGTGGCCATTGGAAAGGGCACATACAATTCCTTTGGAGAGGGCAAGCACAGTCGTCAGGTTTGGCTCCAGGGGCCTGAGCCTGTTGGGTGTGTAGGCCAGGGCTGTTTGGACAGATGTCTGAAAACACAAACTCGGCTTATGTTTCAGGTCATTGGTATGGCAGGACTGATCTACAGACCATGAGGAAAAATCTTCGGGATATGAAAAAAGGGCGTGTGTGAGGCTATTGCTCAAGTTTTTGTCTCTGGATATCGTGTCACTCATGGTCGTGAAATTTCCGGGTGACTTCATGGGGAATGGATGAGTCTTACTCTCTGGGGGTTTGGCCCCGTCCAAAGAGTTTGGGGTCATTCTGTGGGATGGAAGAAGTCCATTGTTCTGTTGTTGTTGATTTGTTTTTTTTGTTTTACCACCTCAAGTGTCCCACCAAATGAGGGATTCCAGAGTAGAGCCCTGGGGAGCGGCGATTGGACAACCAGATATCTGGTTTAAATTTGGGTCCTAGGGACATTTCAAGCCATTATGGCATCTAATGGTCTAGTCACTGAGAGGACTTTCTAGAGGACCGGACTCGTGCTGAGGGTCACAATGCGTGTTTATGTCCTTGTCATACTCAGGAATGGGCGGGACCTCAGGGTGAATGCTGGTTTCTCCTACACTGAACCTTGGACAACATGGCAACCACAGGGTTTCTTGCCGTGGAAAAGGGGAGTTCTTATTTCTGCATTACACTCACCCCTTGGCAGTGATTGGAGATAAGGTCTAGGTTCTGAAGTCTGAAAACTTAGGTAGGGAAGCGATGATGACCTAAGGCCAGGTTGGGTCTGATGTGCTCAGTGTGCGGTCAGCTGTCTGGGTGTTGTTCACGAGGTCTGGGCTCAGGTTGTCAGACAGTGCATTAGTGCCCAAGTTATACTATATATTTTGGGTGCATTCGAGTGCCGTGTAGGTTATTATCTGAAGAACTCTTCAGGATATGAAGAATGAGAGAGTCTGTTGGGCGTGCTCAGGCTTTTGTCTCTGGATTTTCTATCAGCGATGGCCTTGGAATGTCGGGGAGGCCTCATGGGCCATGGACGAATCTTGCTCTCTGTGGACTTGGCCCGATCCCAATTGATTTCGTCAATCTGTTGGACGGAGTACGCCTTTCAGGGTGTTACCTCAGGTGTCCCTCCAAAAGAGGAGTTCCAAAAAGAGCCCTGGGGAAGAATGAAGGGACAACCCGAACTATGGTTAAAAATTGGGGCCTAGGGGCATGGCAAGCCCAATATGCTGGGTCTTCTTCCAGCCACTGAGAGGCCTTACCTGAGGACTGGGCTAAGGCTGAGGGTCACAATGTGTGTTTGCCAGCTATGTGGCCCACGAGCAATGGCGGGGCTTCATCGGACACACAGGTATCCACTACACTGAACATTATACAACAAGCCTACCACAAGGTTTCTTGCCATCGGGAAGGAGTTCTGATTTCTGCATCATTTTCAAACATGGGCAGTGATTGGAGATAAGGTCTATGTTCTAAATCCTGAAAACCGAGGCTGGAAAGAGATAACGACCTAAGGCAATGGCTGGTCCGTTGTGCTCAGTGAGCGGCTAGCTGTATGGCGGGGGGGGGGCAGGGGGTCCAGGCTCAGCCTCTGTCAGAAAGGGCATTATTGCGCAGGACAGCCTATATATTTTGGGTACAGCCAAGTGGCGTGCAGGTTGATCTTCATTTGGGGTTTCTGGGTAGCCCCAGAAGGCAATGTTTTTCTTCTGGAGGGCAGGCAGAGTGCTGCATTGTAATTCTGGATTGCCAAACTGGAGGGCTTGTGGGCCATTAGTCTGAGGATGGAAGTCTGAGGACACAAGCTAGGCTTAGGATTCTGGGTGAGGACATAGCATGCACAATCTACAGACCAGAACCTAGGTCTCGAGCATCTGAAGTCAGGGTGAGGATCAGAAGATCACGCAAGTTGGACCTTATGTCCCTGAGGGCCCCTCATGAAGGGGGGAGGGATCACGAGGCCATGTGGGTTTTCTCACGATGGGAGTTGTAAGAAGCTCCCAACTGCAAAGATTCTTCTGCAGGACAATTGATACCTGTTGGTTGGCTCCAGGCTAACGATTCCCAGCAGGGTTCTAAGGATGGATGGCGGGGTAGGCCACCTCGCATTCCAATTGTCTCCTAGCAACAAGACAAGTTGGATCTGCTGGATCTCGCGGAGCAACCGAATACCCTGAGTTGAAATGGACTCTCCTGTGGATGGGTCCTAATGTGTTTTTGTGTCTATGGAGACCTTGGAATGAAGCGGTGGCACTGGGGCCCTGAAGGGTTCTCCTAAACAGAGGCTTTGACATCGCTCTACAAATTGTGCAAGTTTCCCATGTGTAGATGGGATTTGTTCTGATGGGTGAGTCAAGAAACAGCCATATGCTGGTATTGAATTCCAGTCCTCTGAGGAGAGATGCCTGGAAACCAAAGCAATGGATCCGATTAGGGCCTAGGGGCCTGTTCGTTCCTTTTTACCTCTGGGGATATCAGTCTACAAGTCTGAGTGCAGGTAGGTTCTCAGATGGGCTCAGATTGCTCCTGTTTGTCCTGGGAAGCCACCACTATTAGAATGGCCTCAGGGACTTTGGATGATTATACTATTAGTAGCGTTGTGGCCATTGGAATGGGCACACAGAATTCCCTTGGAGAGGGCAAGTACAGTCCTCACCTTGGCTCCAGGGGCCTAAGCCTGTAGGCTATGTAGGCCAGGGCTGTTTGGACAGTTTTCTGAAAACAGAAACTCCGCTTATTTTTCGGGTCATAGGTATGGCAGGACTGATCGACAGACCATGAGGAGAATGCTTCGGGATATGAAAAAGGGCGAGTGTGAGGCTCTTCCTCAAGTATTTATCTCTGGATATCGTGCTACTCATGGTCATGAAATTTCCGGGTGACTTCATGGGAAATGGACGAGTCTTACTGCATGGGGGTTTGGCCCAGTCCAAAGAGTTTGGGGTCATTCTGTGGGATGGAAGAAGTCCGTTTTTTGTTGTTGATTTGTTTTGTTTTGTTTTTCAAACTCAGGTTTCCCACCAAATGAGGGATTCCAGAGTAGAGCCCAGGGGACGGGCGATTGGACAACCAGAAATCTGGTTAAAATTGGGGCCTAAGGACAGATAGACTTGGGTTTCAGGGCGAGTGCATGGCATGTACTCCCTGAAGATCTGAAGCAATATCTCATGCATCTGAAGTCAGAGCGAGGATCAGACGTTGGCTCAGCTTGGATTTTCTGGTCATGACGGCCCCTTCATAAACGGAGCCGAATCTCGAGGCCGTGGACGTTTTCCCACGTTGGGAGTGGTGGGATGCCCCCTCCTAGGATTCCTACTGCGGGACAATTGAGTCCTGTTGGACAGCTCCAGGACATCCCATATGGATGAGTCCAGACCAACGTTCGAGGATGGATGCCTGGGAAGCCTGCCTAGCATTCCAATTGTCTCCCAGCGACAAAACATTTAGATCTGATGGCTCTGCGGGATCAACCGGGGTGGCTGAGTTGAAATGGACTTTCCTGAGGATGGGTCTAATGTGTGTTTGTGTCCATGAGGGCCTTAGAATGGGGCGGTGGCACCGGGACCCTGAAGTATTCTCCTAAGCTTTTGACATAGCTCCCATGCACAAGTTTCCTTGTGGAGACGAGGTTTGTTCTAATGGGTGCCTCAGGAAAGCCCCAATGCTGGTATTGGAATCCAGGGTTTTGAGGAGACATGCCTGTAAACCAAAGCAATGGATCCGAATTTGGCCTAGGGTCCTGTCTGGTTCAATCTTCTTCTCTGGGGACATCCTTCTAGGGTATGAGTGGAGGTAGATGCTCAGGTGGTGTCAGACTGCCCTTTTTTGTCCCGGGGGACCTATACTATTGGGATGGCCTCAGGGACGTTGGACGGTTCTCCTAATTTGTATGATTTTGGACAATGGAATGGGCAGAATTCCAATGGATTGGGTAGGCACAGTCCTAATGTGTGGCTTCAGGGTCCCCAGCCTGGAGGGAGTATGGCCCAGGATTTTGAGGACAGAAGTCTGAAAACACAAACTCAGCTTATGTTTGGGGACGAAGGTATGGCAGGCCCGATCTACAAACCATGAGAAGACATCTTCAGGATATGAAGATAGTGCGAGTCTGAGGCGCTTGCTTAGGCTTTTGTCTCTGGATTTTGTATCAGCGATGGCCGTGGAATGTCGAGGAGGCCTCATGGGCCATGGACGAATCTTGCTCTCTGTGGATTTGGCCCGATCCCAATTGTTTTTCGTCAATCTGTTGGATGTAGGACTCCTTTCAGGATTGTTACATCAGGTGTCCCACCAAAAGAGGATTTCCAAAGCAGGGCCCTGGGGAAGAGTGAAGGGACAACACGAACTATGGTTAAAAATTGGGGCCTAGGGGCATGGCAAGCCCAATATGCTGTCTCTTCATCCAGCCACTAGGAGGCCTTACATGAGGACTGGGCTCAGGCTGGGGGTCACAATATGGGTTTGTGACCAATGTGGCCCGCAAGCATGGGCGGGGCCTCATGGGCCACACTGGTTTCAACTACACTGAATCTTGGACAACATGCCAACCACAAGGTTTCTTGCCATGGGGAAAGAGTTCTGATTTCTGCATCATTTTCAAATCCGGGCCGTGATTGATGATAAGGTCTAGGTTCTGAAGCCTGAAAACCGAGGTTGAGATGAGATGACGACCTAAGGCCATGGCGGGTCCGATGTGCTCAGTGTGCGCCCAGCTGTCTGGGTGGGGCCAGGAGGTCCAGGCTCTGGCTATGTCAGAAAGGGCATTAGTGCCCAGGTCTGCCTAAATATTTGGGGTACAGTCGAATGGTGTGCCCTGTAGATCCTCATTTGGGGATTCTGGGTAGCCCCAGAGGGCAATGTTTTTCTTCTGTAGGGCAGGCAGAGTGCTGCATTGTGAATATGGATTGCCAAATTGGAGGGCTTGTGGGCCAGTAGTCTGAGGACAGATGTCTGAGAACCCCAGCTAGGCCTAGGTTTCTGGGTGAGGATATGTCAGGCACACTCTAGAAACCTGAATCGAGATCTCGTGCATCTGAAGTCAGGGCGAGGATCAGACGATCGCTCAGGTTGGACAGTCTGTCCCTGATTGCCCCTTCTTGAAGGGGGGGTGGATCAGGGGCCATGGGGGTTTTCCCACGATGGGAGTTGTGAGAAGCTCCCAACTGCAATCATTCTTCTGCAGGACAATTGAGACCTTTTGGTTGGCTCCAGGACAAGGATTCCGAGCAGGGTTCTAAGGATAGATGGCTGGGTAGCCCACCTCGCATTCCAATTGTCTCCAAGCAACAAGACAGATTAGATCTGCTGGATCTGGGGGAGCAACCGAGAAGGCTGAGTTGAAATGGACTCTCCCATGGATGTGTCCTAATATGATTTTGTGTCTATGGAAACCTTGGAATGAAGCGGTGTCACTGGGGCCCTGAAGGGTTCTCCGAAAGAGAGGCTTTCACATAGCTCCATCGTGCAAGTTTCCTAGTTTAGATGAGATTTGTTCTGATGGGTGAGTCAAGAAAGCCATATGATGTTATTGAAATCCAGGCCTCTGAGGAGAGATGGCTGGAAACCAAAGCAATGGATCCGAGAGGTGCCTAGTGGCCTGTTCGTTCCTTTTTACCTATGGGGACATCAGTCTACGGGTCTGAGTGCCGGTAGATGCTCAGATGGGACCAGATTGCCCCATTTGTCCTGGGAAGCCACATTTATTGGGATGGCCTCAGGGACTTTGGAGGTTTAACCTCTTAGTAGAGTTGTGGCCATTGGAATGGGCACATACAATTCCCTTGGATAGGGCAATCAAAGTCGTCAGGTTTGGCTCCAGGGGCCTGAGCCTGTAGGGTGTGTAGGCCAGGGCTGTTTGGACAGTTGTCTGAAAACCCAAACTTGGCTTATGTTTCGGGTCATAGGTATGGCAGGACTGATCTACAGACCATGAGGAGAACTCTTCGGGATATGAAAAAAGGGCGAGTGTGAGGCTCTGCTCAAGTTTTTGTCTCAGGATATCGTGTCACTCATGGTCGTGAAATTTCCGGGTGACTTCATGGGAAATGGACGAGTCTTACTCCCTGGAGTTTGGCCAGGTCCAAAGAGTTTGGGGTCATTCTGTGGGATGGAAGAAGTCCATTGCTCTGCGCTTGTTGATTTGTTTTGTTTTGTTTTTCAACCTCAGGTGTCCCACCAAATGTGGGATTCCAGAGAAGAGCCCTGGGGAGGGGCGACTGGACAACCAGAAATCTGGTTAAAAATTGGTGCCTAGGGACATGTCAAGCGCATTATGATATCTAATGGTCCAGCCACTGAGAGGTCGTCCTAGAGGACAGGACTCTTGTTGAGGGTCACAATGCGTGTTTATGCCCTCGTCGCACCCAGTAATGGGCCGGGCCTCAGGGTGAATGCTGCTTTCTCCTACACTGAACGTTGGACAGCATGCCCACCAGAAGGTTTCTTGCCATGGGTAAGGAAGAGTTCTGATTTCTGCATCACAGTCACCGCTGGGCAGTGATTGGAGATAAGGTCTAGGTTCTGAATCCTGAAAACTGAGGTAGGGAAGAGATGATGACCTAAGGCCATGGCGGGTCTGACGTGCTCAGTGTGCGGTCAGCTGTCTAGGTGTTGGTCACGAGTTCCGGGCTCAGGTTGTCAGACAGTGCAATAATGCCCAGGTTAGACTATATATTTTGGGTGCCTTTGAGGGCCGTGTAGGTTCTTATCTGAAGAACTCTTCAGGATATGAAGAATGAGCGAGTCTGAGGCGCGTGCTCAGGCTTTTGTCTCTGGATTTTGTATCAGCGATTGCCGTGGAATGTTGCGGAGTCCTCATGGGCCATGGACAAATCTTGCTATCTCTGCACTTGGCCCGATACCAATTGTTTTTCGTCAATCTGTGGGACGGGAGGACTCCTTTCAGGATTGTTACCTCAGGTGTCCCAACAAAAGAGGAATTCCAAAGCAGAGCCCTGGGGAAGAGTGAAGGGACAACCCGAACTATGGTTAAAAATTGAGGCCTAGGGACATGGCAAGCACAATATGCTGTCTCCCCTTCCAGCCACTGAGAGGCCTTACCTGAGGACTGGGCTCAGGCTGAGGGTCACAATGTGTGTTTGTGAACAATGTGACCCGCAAGCATGGGCCGGGGATCATGGGCCACACTGGTTTCAAGTACACTGAACCTTGGACAACATGCCAACCACAAGGTTTCTTGCCATGGGGAAAGAGTTCTGATTTCTGCATCATTTTCAAACCCGGGCCTTGATTGGAGAGACGGTCTAGATTCTGAAGCCTGAAAACCGAGGTTGAGAAGAGATAACGACCTAAGGCCATGGCGGGTCAGATGTGTTCAGTGTGCGGCTAGCTGTCTGGGTGGGGCCAGGAGGTCCAGGCTTACGCTGTGTCAGAAAGGGAATTAGTGCCCAGGTCCGCCTATATATTTGGGGTACAGCCGAATGGCGTGCCCCGTGATCCTCATTTAGTATGGTACTAATGTGTGTTTGTGTCCATGACGGCCTTGGAATGGGGCGGTGGCACCGGGAACCTGAAGTATTCTCCTAAGATTTTGACATAGCTCCCATGCACAAGTTTCCTTGTGGACACGAGGTTTGTTCTGATGGGTGCCTCAGGAAAACCCCAATGCTCGTATTGGAATCCAGAGTTTTGAGGAGACATGCCTGTAAACCAAAGCAATGGATCCGATTTTGGCCTAGGGTCCTGTCTGGTTCAGTCTTCTTCTCTGGGGACATTCTTCTAGGGTATGAGTGGAGTTAGATGCTCAGCTGGTGTCAGACTGCCTTTTTTTGTCCCGGGCGACCTATACTATTCGGATGGCCTCAGGGACTTTGGAGGGTTCTCCTAATTTGTACGATTTTGGACAATGGAATGGGCAGAATTCCCGTGGATTGGGTAGGCACAGTCCTAATGTGTGGCTCCAGGGTCCCCAGCCTGGATGGTGTGTGGCCCAGGACTTAGAGGACAGAAGTCTGAAAACACAAACTCAGCTTATGTTTGGGGACGTAGGTATGGCAGGCCCGATCTACAAACCATGAGAAGACATCTTCAGGATATGAAGATAGTGCGAGTCTGAGGCGCTTGCTCAGGCTTTTGTCTCTGGATTTTGTATCAGCTATGGCCGTGGAATGTCGAGGAGGCCTCATGGGCCATGGACGAATCTTGCTCTCTGTGGATTTGGCCCGATCCCAATTGCTTTTCGTCAATCTGTTGGATGGAGGACTCCTTTCAGGGTTGTTACATCAGGTGTCCCACGAAAAGAGGAATTCCAAAGCAGAGCCTTGGGGAGAGTGAAGGGACAACACGAACTATGGTTAAAAATTGGGGCCCCGGGGCATGGCAAGCCCAATATGCTGTCTCTTCATCCAGCCACTGAGAGGCCTTACATGAGGACTGGGCTAAGGCTGAGGGTCACAATGTGTGTTTGCTACCTATCTGGACCGCGAGCAATGGCGGGGCCTCAAGGGACACACTGGTTTCCACTACACTGAACGTTGGACAACAAGCCAACCACAAGTTTTCGTGCCACTGGGAATGAGTTCTGATTTCTGCATCATTTTCAATCCTGGGCAGTGATGGAGATAAGGTCTAGGTTCTGAGGCCTGAAAACTGAGGTTGAGAAGGGATAACGACCTAAGGACATGGGGGTTCTGATGTTCTCAGTTTGTAGCCAGCTGTCTGAGTGGGCCTAGGATGTCCAGGCTCAGGCTTTGTCAGAAAGGGCATTATTGCCCAGGTCATCCCATATATTTTGGGTATATCCAAGTGTCATGCAGGTTGATCTTCATTTGGGGTTTCTATGTAGCCCCAGATGGCAATGTATTTCTTCTGCAGGGCAGGTAGAGTGCTGCATTGTAGTTCTGGATTGCCAAACTGGAGTGCTTGTGCGCCAGTAGTCTGTGGACAGAAGTCTGAGGAAACAAGCTAGGCTTAGGTTTGTGGGTGAGGACATGGCAGGCACAATCTACAGACATGACCGAGATCTCGTGCATCTGAAGTCAGGGTGAGGATCAGACGATCGCTCAGGTTGGACATTATGTCCCTGATGGCCCCTTTATGAAGGGGGGGGGATGATGAGGCCATGGGGGTTCTCTCATGATGGGAGTTCTGAGAAGCTCCCAAATGCAAAGATTCTTCTGCAGGACAATTGAAACCTGTTGGTTGGCTCCAGTCCAACGATTCTTAGCCAGGTTTTAAGGAGGGATGCCTGGGTAGGCCACCTCACATTCCAATTGTCTCCTAGCAACAAGACAAGTTAGATCTGTTGGATCTCACAGAGGAACCAAATACGCTCAGTTGAAATGGACTCTCCTGTGGATGGGTCCTAATGTGTTTTTCTGTCTATGGAGACTTTGGAATGAAGCGGTGGCACTGGGGCCCTGAAGGGTTCTCCTCAACAGAGGCTTCGACACAGCTCCCACGTGCAAGTTTCCCATGTGTAGATGAGTTTTGTACTGATGTGTGAGTCAAGAAATAGCCATATGCTGGTATTGAAATTCAGGCCTCTGAGGAGAGATGCCTGGGAACCAAAGCAATGGATCCGATTAGTGCCTAGGGGCCTGTTCGTTTCTTTTTACCTCTGGGGACATCATTCTACGGGTCTGAGTGCAGGTAGGTTCTCAGATAGGCTCAGATCACTCCTTTTTGTCCTGGGAAGCCACCACTATTGGGATGGCCTCAGGGACTTTGGAGGTTTATCCTATTAGTAGGGATGTGGCCATTGGAATGGGCACACAGAATTCCCTCGGAGAGGGCAAGTACAGTCCTCAGGTTGGCTCCAGGGGCCTGAACCTGTAGGGTGTTTAGGCCAGGGCTCTTTGCATAGTTGTCTGAAAACACAAACTCGGCTTAAGTTTCGGGTCATAGGTATGGCATGACTGATCTACAGACCTTGAGGAGAACTCTTCAGGTTTTGAAAAAAGGGCGAGTGTGAGGCTCTTGCTCAAGTTTTGTCTCTGGATATCGTGTCACTCATGGTCGTGAAATTCCCGGGTGACTTCTGGGAAATGGATCAGTCTTACTCTCTGGGGGTTTTGCCCCGTCCAAGGAGTTTGGGGTCACTCTGTGGGATGGAAGAAGTTCGTTTTTTTGTTGTTGTTGTAGTTTTGTTTTGTTTTGTTTTTCAACCTCAGGTGTCCCACCAAATGCGTGATCCAGAGTAAAGCCCTGGGGAGGGGCGACTGGACAACCAGAAATCTGGTTAAAATTGGGGCCTAGGGACATGTCAAGCCCATTATGACATCTAATGGTCCAGCCACTGAGAGGACTTACTAGAGGACAGGACTCACGCTGAGGGTCACAATGCGTGTTTATGCCCTCGTCGCACTCAAGAATGTGCAGGGCCTCAGGGTGAATGCTGGTTTCTCCTAGACTCATCGTTGGACAACTTTCCAACCACAAGGCTTCTTGCCTTGGGTTAGGAGGAGTTCTGATTTCTGCATCACATTCAACCCTTGTCAGGGCTTGGAGTTAAGGTCTAAGTTCTGAAGCCTGAAAAGATAGGTTGGGAAGAGATAACGAGCTAAGACCATGGTGGGTGTGATGTTCTCAGTGAGCGGTCAGCTGTTTCGGTTTTGGTCAGGAGGTCCGGGCTCACTCTGTATCAGACAGTGTATTAGTGGCCAGGTTAGACATTCTAATTTGGGTACATTCGAGTGCCGTGTATGTCTATCCTCATTTGGGTTATTTGAGAAACTCCGTAGGTCAAAATTTTTCTTCTGGAAGGCAGGCAGAATGCTTCATTTTGTGTCCTGAATTTCCAAATGTGAGGGCTTGGGGGCCAGGAGTGTGAGGACGGAAGTCTGAGAACACAAGCTAGTCATAGGTTTCAGGGCGAGGGCAAGGAATGCACACTCTGCAGAGCTGCATCGAGATCTCGTGCATCTGAATTCAGGGTGAAGATCAGACGTGTCTTAGTTTGGAGTTCCTGTACATGATTTCCCCTTCATAAATGGGGGGGGCATCACAAAGCCATCTAGATTTTCCCAGGTTGGTAGTTGTGAGATGCTCCAAAACTCAAGGATTCCTTCTGCTGGACATTTGAGACCTGTTGGATGGCTCCAGGACATCCCATACGGAACGACGCCAGAGCAGAGCTCTAAGGATGGATGGTTGGGCAGCCCGCCTCACATTACAATTGTCTCCTAGACAAGACAGGTTCAGTCTGCTCGCTCTGGGGGAACAACCAAGGGAGCTGAGTTGAAATGGAATTTCCTGCGGATGGGTTCTAATGTGGATTTCTGTCCATGGAGACCTTGTAATGGGGCAGTGGCACACAGGCCCTGAAGGATTCTCCTTACTGGAGGTTTTGAGACGTCTTCAAAGGATAATTTTCCCATGTGGAGAAGAGATTTGTTCTGATTGCTGCCTCATGAAATCCCCATATGCTAATATTGGAAACCAACCTCTGAGGAGAGATACCTGTAACCGAAAGCAATGAAACTGATTCAGGTCTAGGGGCCTGTCTGATTCAATCTTCTTCTCTGGGGACATCCATCTACGCTGAGTAGAGGAAGATGCTCAGCTGGTTTCAGATGACCCTTGTTTGTCCTGGGCGGCCTACATTATTGGGATGTCTTTGGGGACTCTGGAGGTTTTTCCTAATTTGTACGATAGTGGACAATGGAATGGGCAGAATACCCGTGGTATGGACAGGCGCAGTCCTGATGTGTGGCTCCAGGGGCACCAGCCTGAAGGGTCTGTGGGCCAGGAATGTGGGGACAGAAGTCTGAAAACACAAACTCGGCTTAGGTTTGGGAAGTAGGTATGCCAGGCCCGATCTACAGACCGGGAGGAGAACTCTTCGGGATACGACAAAAGAGCGAGTGTGAGGCGCTTGCTCAGACTTTTGTCTCTGGATTTGTTGTCAACGATGGCTGTGTAATCTCGGGGAGGCCTCATGGGCCATGGACGAGACTTCCTCTCTGTGAATTTGGTCCAATCCCAATTGTTTTGGGTCAATCTGAAGGATGGGAGGAGTCCTTTTAGTTTTGTTACCTCAGGTGTCCCACCAAAAGAGGGATTCCAAAGCAGAGCTCTGGGGAGGGATGAATGGACAACCCGAACAATCCAATTGGGGTGAGGTCGAGAACCGAGCAGGTTGATCCTCATTTGGGGTTTATGGAGATCCCCATAGAGCAACGATTTTCTTCTGGAGGGCCAGCATACGGCTGCATTTTGGTTCGAGAATTCCAAGTCTTGAGGACATGTTTGCCAGGAGTGTGAGGTAGGAATTCTGAAAACACAAGGTAGCACGAGGTTTGGGCCCACTGTGTAGAGGCTGAATCGAGATCTCCTGCATCTCAGGTCAGGGCGAGTATCAGATGTTGCCTCAAGCTGGAGTTTGTGTCCATGACGGCCCCTTCCTGAATGGCGTGGGGGCGTCATGAGGCCAGGGAGGTTTCCCTACGCTGGGAGTTGTGAGCTGCTCCAAACTTCAAAGTTTCCTTCTTCAAGACAGTCGAGTACTATTGGATGGTTCCAGGATGCCCCATACAGAAAGACTCGAGTGCAGGGGCATAAGCATGGATGCCGAGAAACGCCAACTCACCTTCCCATTGCCTGGTCGAGACAAGGCACGCTCAATCTGCGGGCTCTTTGGTGAGCTACCCAGAAGGCTGAGTTTAAATGGACTTTCCTGAGGATGAGTCATAATGTGGGTTGGTGGCCATGGAGACCTTGGAATGTGGCAGTAGCTAAGGGACTCTGCAGGATTCTCCAACCCGAAGGGTTTGACACAGCTCCAACAAGGAAGCTTTCCATGTGGAGATGAGAGGTGTTCTGTCTGGTGCCTCAGGATAGCCCCATATGCTGGTCTTCGAACCCAGGCCTCTGAGGAGTGATACCTGGACACCAAAGCAAGAGATCATAATAGGGCCTAGGGGCCTGCCTGGTACAATCTTCTGTCTCTGCGGATATCAGTCTGTGTGTCTGCATGGAGGTAAAAGTTGCTCAGCTGGTGTCATAATGCCCCTGTTTGTCCAGTGCGGCTTGCGGTAGTGGGATGTCCTTGGGGACCTTGAGGTTTCTACTATTTTGTAGAGTTGTGGCCAATGGAACGGGCAGTTTCTTAGGAGAGAGCAGGCACAGTTCTGTGGTGTGGCTCCAGAGACCCCAGCCTGGAGGCGGTGTGGGCCACGGCTGTGCAGACAGACATCCAAAAACCCAAACTCAGCTCAGGTTTGGGGCCGAGGTTATGGCAGGCCTGATCTACAGTCCGTGAGGGGAGCTCCTCTGGATATGAAAGAAGGGTGAGAGGGAGGTAGTCGCTCAGTCTTTTGTCTCTGGATATTTTGTCCACAATGGCCGTTTAATGTAGGAGTTGCCTCATGGGTCGTAGAAGTCTCCCTCTCTGGTAGTTTGTCCAGCCCCCAAGAGTTTGGGGTCATTCTGTGGGAAGGGAAGAGTCCTGTTTTCTGCTTCATGTGTTCCCCCAGTAGAGGGATTCTGGAGCATAGCAGTGGGTACTGACAACTGGAATACTCGCTCTCTGGTTAAGCCTGGGGGCCTATGGATATGACAAGCCCCATATGCAGGATCTTGGTCCAGCCACTGAGAGGCGTTACTTTAATATGGGACTCACGCTACAGGTCACAATGCATGTCTGTGCCCTAGGCGGCCCTCAAGCACTGGCGGGGCCTTTCCGACAATGCAGGTTTTCCCACATTGAACGTTGGACAACATGCCAACCACAAGGTTTCTGGCCATGGGGAGGGAGGAATTCTAATTTCTGCATCACGTTCACCCCTGGGCAGTGATTGGAGATAAGGTCTAGGTTCTGAAGCCTGAAAACCGAGGTTGGGAAGAGATGAAGAACTACAGCCCTAGCGGGTCCCTTGTGTCCAGGTTGGAGCCAGCTGTCTAGGTGTCATTTGGGATGTCTTGTCTCAGGCTGTGCCAGACAGGGCATTCGTATTCAGGGTAGGCTGTATAATTGCTTTACAGTCGAGTGGCATGCATTAGATAATCATTTGGGGTTTCTTATTACAGCATAGGGCAAAGTTTTTCTTCTGGAGGGCAGGCAGAGTGCTGCATTGTGGCTTCGGAATTCCCACCTGGAGGGCTTGTGGGCCAGGAGAGTGAGGACGGAAGTCAGGGAACACAAGCTAGGCTTAGGTTTCGGGGAATGGACATGGCAGGCACACTCTGCAGAGCTGAATTGAGATCTCATGAGTCTGAAGTCAGGTCGAGGATCAGACTTTGGCTCAGGTTGGAGTTTCTGTCCATGTTGGCCCCTTCATGACGGGGAGGGGCATTATGAGGCCATGGGGGTTTTCCCACTATTAGAGTTGTGAGATGCTCCAAACCGCAAGGATTCCTTAATGGGACAATTAAGATTTGTTGGATGGCTCCAGGACGTCTCCTAAGGTATTTTTCCAGAACAGGGGTCTAACTATGGATGCCTGGGCAGACAGCCTCAATTCCAATTGTCTCCTAGCAACAAGAAACGTTTGATCTGCTGGCTTGGGGTAGCATCAGAGGGGGCTGAGTTGGAATGGACTTTCCTGAGGATGGTCTTAAATGAGTTGAAATGGACTTTCCTGAGGATGGTCTTAATGTTGGTTTGAGTCCATTGAGACCTTGGTATGGGGCAGTGGCACCAGGGCCCTGAAGGATTCTCCTAACCAGAGGTGATAACAAAGCTCCAATGAGCAAGTTTTCCATGGGGAGACGAGATTTGTTCTTATTGGTGCCTCAGGAAAGCACCATTTGCTGGTTTTGGAAATGAGGCCTCTGAGGTGAGATGCCTGGAAACCAAAGCAATGGATCTGATTAGGGCCTAGGGGCCTGTCCGGTTCAATATTCTTCTCTGGGGACATCTTTTGTCTGAGTGGAGGTAGTTGCTCAGCTGGTTTGAGATCACACCTGTTTGTCCTGGGCGGCCTACACTATTGGGATGGCCTCGGTAACTTTGGAGGTTTTTCCTAATTTGCAAGGTTGTGGCCAATGGAATGGGAAGAATTCTCTTGGAAGGGAAGCACAGTCCTGAGGTGTGGCTCCAGGGACCCAAGTGTGGAGCGTGTGTGGTCCAGGGCTATTTGGATAAAAGTCTGAAAACACAAACTCCACTTAGGTTTGGGTCTGTAGGTATGGCCGGACCAATATATAGACCGTGAGGAGAACTCTTCGGGATATGAACAAAGGGCGAAAGTGAGGTGCTTGCTCATGCTTATTTTTTTCTGGATATGTGTCACCGATTGCCATGGAATGTCCGGGTGTCCTCATGGGCCATCGATGAGGCTCCCTTTCTGGGGATTTGACCCAAACCCAAGAGTTTGGGGTCATTCTGTGGGAAGGGAGGAGGCCTTTCTGTTTTTTTTTTTTTTTTTTTTTTTTTTTTTTTTTTTTTTTTTTTTTTTTTTTTTTTTTTTACCTCTTGTAGACCACCAAAAGAGAGATTCCACAGTAGAGTCCTGGGGAGGGGCGACTGCACAACCAGACCTCTGGTTAACATTGGGAGCTAAGATCATGGCAAGCCCCATATGTGGGCTCTTGGTCATGACATTGAGAGGCCTTCCTTGAGCATAGGGCTCACATTGAGTTTCACAATGTGTTTTTGTGCCTAGGGAGTCTCTCAAGTCAGGGCGTGGCCTAAGGTACCATGCTGGTTTCTCCTACACTGAACGTTGCACAATATGGCAACCGCAAGTTTTCTGGCCATGGGGAAGAAGGAGTTCTAATTTCTGCAACACTTTCACTCCTGGACTGTGATTGGATTTAAGGTCTAGGTTCTGAAGCCTGAAAACTGAGGTTGGGAAGAGATGAAGACCTAAGGCCATGGTTTGTCTGTTGTGCTCAGTGTTCGGCTAGCTGTTGAGTGTGGGTTGGGAGGTGCAAGCTCAGGCTGTGGCAGACAGGGAATTAGTGCCCAGGCTAGACTGTATCATTGGGGTGCAGTCAACTTTCGTGCAGGTTGGTACTCATTTGTGGTTACTGGTTAGCCCCAGAGGGCAACGTTTTTCTTCTGGAAGAAAGACACAGTGCCACATAGTGGCTCCAAAAATCCCAAACTGGAAGGCTGGTGGGCCAGGAGTGTGAGGAAAAAATTCTGAGAACACAAGCCAGACTTTGATTTCGGGGTGAGGGGACGGCAGGAACCCTCTGCAGAGATGATTCGAGATCCTGTGTACCTGAAGACAGAGCTAGGATCAGACGTTGGCTCAGGTTGGAGTTTCTGTCCACGACAGCCCCTTCATGAAGGGGAGGGTGTCACGAGGCCATGGAGGTTTTCCCACGACGGAATTGTGAGATGCTCCAAACCGCAATGATTCCTTCCGTGGGACAGTCGAGACCTGTTGGATGGCTCCAGGACATCCCATAAGGAAGTTATCCAGAGCAGGGTTCTAAGGATGGATGCCTGGGCAGCCTGCCTCCCATTCCAGGTGTCTCATAGCACCAAGGCAAGTTCGATCTGCTGGATCTAGGGGAGTAACCGAGGCGGGTGTGTTGAAATGGGTGAGTTGAGGATAGGTCATAATGTGCATTTGTGTCCATGGAGACCTTGGATTTGGGTGCTTTATCCGGGGCCTTGAGGGATGTTCATAACCGGAGGTTTTGATGGAGCTCTAAAGAGTACGTTTCCTATGTAGAGAAGAGAATTGTTTTGATGAGTGCCTAAGGAATCTCCCATATGCTGGTATTGGAAACCAGGCCTCTAAGGAGAGATGCCTGGAAACAAAAGCAATGGATATGATTAGGGCCTAGGTGCCTTTCTGGTTCAATCTCTTTCCTGGGGATACGTGTCTATGGATCTGAGGGGAGGTAGTTGCTCGGCTTGTGTCAGATCGCCCCTGTTTGTCCTGGGCAGCCTATAATATTGGGAATGGCCTCGGGAGTTTGGAGTTTCTCCTAATCTATAGGGTTGAGGCCAATGGAATGGGCAGAAATCCCCTGGAGAGGTCAGGCACAGTTCTGAGTTTGGCTCTAGGGGCCCAGCCTTGAGGGTGTGTGGGCCAGGCCTGTGGGGACAGAAGTCTGAAAACACAAACTCCGCTTAGGATTGGGGACATAGGTATGGGACGCCCAATCTACAGACCGTGATAACACATCGGGATATGAAAAAGGGTGAGTTTGAGGTGCTTGCTCAGGTTTTGTCTCTGGATTTGTGTCAACAATGTGGGTCGAATGCTGGCGTGGCCTCATGTGTTGTGGACGGCTTTCCTTCTCTGAGAATTTGACCCAATCCCAAGAGTTTGGGTACATTCTGTGGGATGGGAGGAGTCCTTTCTGTTTTTTATTTTATTTTATGTACCTCATGTGTGTCAATAAAAGAGGGATTCCAGAGCAGAGTCCATGGGAGGGACAACTGGATAACCCCACCTCTGCTTAAGTTTCGGGGCCTAGGGGCATGGCAAGTCCAATATGTGGGCTCTTGATTCAGACACTGAGAGGTCTTCCTTGAGGACAGGGCTCATGCTGAGGGCCACAATGCCTATTTGTGCCCAACAAGGCCCTCAAGCATGGGAAGGGCCTCATGGGCCACGCTGGATTCTCCTACACTGAACGTTGGAGAATATGCCAACCACAAGGTTTCCGGCCATGGCGAAGGAAGAGTTGTGATTTCTGCATCACGTTCACCCCTGGACAGTGATTGGAGTTTAGGTCTAGGTTCTGAAACCCGAAAACCGAGGTTGGGAAGAGATGAAGACCTAAGGACCTGATGGGTACAATGAGCTCAGTGTGTGGCTAGCTGTTGAGTGTAGGTCTGGAGGAGTGGGCTCATGCTGTGTCAGACAGGGCATTAGACAGGGTAGACTGTATATTTGGGGTGCCGTCGAGAGGCGTTCAGTTGATCCTCATTCGGGTTTCTAGGTAGCTCCATAAGGCAAAGTTTTTCTTCTGGAGGGCAGGCAGAGTGCTGCATTGTGGTCCCAGGATTGCCAAACAGTAGGGCTTTTGAGGCCAGTGGTGTGAGGACGGTAGTCTGAGAACACAAGCTAGGCTTAGTTTTTGGGGTGAGGGCACAGAAGGCACACTCTGCAGAGCTGAATCAAGATCTCGTGCACCTGAAGCCAGGGCGAATATCAGACGTTTGCTCAGGTTGGAGTTTCTGTCCATGATGGCCCCTTTATAAAGTGGAACGTCTCAAGAGGCCATGAAGAATTTGCCACAATGGGAGTTGTGAGATGCACCAGACTCCAAAGATTCCTTCTGTGGGACACTTGAGACCTGTTGGATGGCTCTAGGATGTCCCATATGGAAAAACTCCAGAGTAGGGTTCTAAGGATTGATGCCTGGGCAGCCCGCCTCCCATTCTAGTTGTCTCCTAGCAACAAGGCAGGTTTGATCTGCAGGCCCTGGGGGATAAACCAAGAGGGATGAGTTGACATGGACTCTACCCAGGATAGATCATAATGTGGGTTTAAGTCCATGGAGACCTTGGAATGGGGCGCTTGATCCGGGGCCCTGAAAGATTCTCCTAAACAGAGGTTTTTATAGAGCTCCAAAGAGTACATTTGCTATGTGGAGACGAGATTTTTCTATGAGTGCCTCAGTAATCCCCCATATACTGGTATTGGTAGCCAGGCCTCTGAGGAGAGATGCCTGGAAACAAAAGCAATGTATCTGATTAGGGCCTACGTGCCTGTCCAGTTCAATCTTATTCTATGGGGATATCTGTCTCTGGGTCTGAGTGGAGGTAGTTTCCTAACTTTTGAAAGATCATCCCTGTTTGTCCTGGGCAGCCAACACTATTGGGATGGCCTCGGGGAGTTTGGAGGTTTCTCCTAATTTTTGGGTTGTGGCCAATGGAAATGGCAGAATTCCCCTGGAGAGGGAAGCCACAGTCCTCAGGTGTGGCTCCAGGGGCCCCAGGTTGGATGGTGTGTGTGCCAGGACTGTGGGGACAGAAGTCTGAAAACACAAACTCAGCTTAGGTTTGCGGATGTATGTATGAAGGCTCGATCTACAGACCGTGAGAATTTTCTGGGCTATAAACAAAGGGCGAGTATGTGGCGTTTGCTCAGGCTTTTGTCTCTAGATTTTGTGCCTACGGTGGCCGTGGAATATCGGGATGTCCTCAAGGGCCATGGACAAGTCTTTCTCTGGTGATTTGGCCTGATCCCAAGGTTTGGGACCATTCTGTGGATGGGAAGACTCCTTTCTGTATTTTTTATTTTACCTCAGGTGTCCCACCAAAGAGGGTTTCCAGAGAAGAGCCCTGAGTAGGGGTAACTAGAGGTCTCTAACTCTGGTTGAGATTGGGGGACTAAGGGCTTGGCAAGCCCCTATGTGTGCTGTTGTTCCATTCACTAAGAGGCTTTACATGAGGATAGGGCTCACGCTGAGGGTCACAATGTGTTTGTGCATATTGTAGCCCTCAGGGATGCGTGGGGCCTCATAGTCCATGCTGCTTTCTCCTACAATGAACATTGGACAACATGCCAACCAGAAGGTTTCTTGCCATGGCGAAGGAGATGTTCACTCCTGAGCAGTGAGTGGAGATAAGGTCTAGGTTCTGAAGGTGAAAACTGAGGTTGGGTAGAGATGATGGCCGAATGCCATTGTGGGTTTGATACGCTCAGTGTACGGCCAGCTGTCCAGGTGTTGGACTGGAGGTCTGCCTTCAGGCTGTGTCAGACAGGGCTTTAGTGCACAGGCTAGATTGTATAATTGGGGTATGGTCGGTCGAGTGGCATGCAGGTTGTTACTCATTTGGCGTTTCTGGTTAGCCCTACAAGGCAACATTTTTCTTCTGGAGGGCAGGCAGAGTGCTGCATTGTGTCTCCAGAATTGCCAAACTGGAGGGGTGTGGCCAGGATTGTGAAGACGGAAGTCTGAGAACACAAGTTAGGCTTAGGTTTCGGGGCGAGGGCACAGCAGGCACACTCTCAAGTGCTGAATCGAGATCTCGTGCTTCTGAATTCAGGGCGCGGATCAGACTTTGGCTTAGGATGGAGTTTCTGTCCATGATGGCCCATTTATGAAGGTGTGGGGCATCATGAGGAAATGGAGGTTTTCTCACAGTGGGATTGTGTGATGCTTCAAACCACAAGGATTCATTCTGCGAGACAGTCAAGACAGGTTGGTTGGATTCAAGACGTCCCATAAAGAAATTCTCCAGAGCAGGGTTCTCAGGATGGATGTCTGGGCAGCCCACCTCGCATTCCAACTGTCTCCTAGTGACAAGGCAGGCTTGATCTGCTGGCTCTGGGTGAGCAGCCGACGGGGCTGATTTGAAATGGACTCTCCTGAGGATGGATCATAATGTAAGTTTGTGTCCTTGGAGACCTTGGAATTGGGCCATGGTGCCAGCGCCCTGAAGGATCCTCCTAACCTGAGGTATTGACACAGCTCCAAAGAGCAAGTTTCTCATGTGGAGATGAGATCTGTTCTGATTGTTTCCTTAGGAAACCCCCATATTCTGATATTGGAAACCAGGCCTCTGAGGAGAGATACATAGAAACCAAAGCAATGGATCAGAAGTTGGCTCAGGTTGGAGTTACTGTCCATGATGGCCCCTTTATAAAGGGGAGCATCTCATGAGGCCATGTAGGTTTTCCGACGATAGGAGTTGTGAGATGCTCCAATCTGCAAGGATTCCTTCTGCGGGACAGTCAAGACCTGTTGGAAGGCTCCCAGGACATCCCATATGGAACGGCGCCAGAGCAGGATTCCAACAATGGATGCCTAGAGAGTCTGCTTTGCATTCCAGTTGTCTCCTAGCGACAAGGCAGGTTTGATATTCTGGCTCTGGGGGAGTAATCAACGGGGCTGAGTTGAAATGTACTCTCCTGCCGAATGGTCATAATGCGGGTTTGTGTCCATGGAGACCTTGGAATAGGGCGGTGGCTCCGGTTACCTGAAGGTTTCTCCAAACTGGAGGTTTTTACAGAGCTCCAAAGCATAAGTTTCCCATGTGGAGACAAGATTTGTTCTGATTGGTATCTCTGGAATCCCCCATATGCTGGTATTGGAAAACAGGCCTCTGAGGAGAGAGGCTTAGGAACAAAAGCAATGGAACCAATTACGTTCTAGGGGCCTGTCCAGTTGAATACCTTTCTCTTGGGATATCTGTCTACGGGTGAGTTGAGGTCGTTGCTCAGCTTGTGACAGATCACCCCTCTTTGTACTGGGCGGCCTACACTATTGGAATGGCCTCTGGGACTTTGGAGGTTTCTTGTAATCTGTAGGGTAGTGGCCAATGGAAGGGGAAGAATTTCTTTGGAGAGGGCAGGCACAGTACTGAAGTGTGGCTCCAGGGGCCTCAGCCTGGAGGGTGTGTGGGACAGGGATGTCAGGATAGAAGTCTGAAAACACAAACTCGGCTTAGGTTTGGGGACGTAGGTATGGCAGGCCCGATCTACAGACTATGAGGAGAATTTTTTGGGCTATGACCTAAGGGTGAGGCTTATGTCTCTGGATTTTGTGTCAATAGTGGCCGTGGAATATCAGGCTGGCCTCATGGGCCATGGAGGAGTCTTTCACTCTGGGGATGGCCTGATCCCAAGTGATTGT